>NC_056733.1:1132491410-1132791410 GCF_019279795.1 Protopterus annectens | reverse complement strand
AGGAGTGTACACCCATAGTTATTGTCACTATGTATTACGTGTAATCCAGTAGCTTTCCCACAACAGCCAACACCTTGTAGGAGGGATTGACAGGGACAGAGGTGAGATGTGATTGAAAGCAGGGACAGTTCAGAGACATGCCTGTAGGTATACGACAGCAAAGTATCAAGGACATGTCAATACCACAGATCTAATACAAGCTGTAATCTCTATTCCCCATACGTCCATCCTCCCATCTGCATCCCATTATATGGAGAAATCTATTACTTACCTGGTGGAGTGCAGTATTCTTTTTCTGAATCTTGCCTATAGAAATGCTTTGGACATATGCTGTCTATGTGACTGAAATCTCATACAGACCTGTTCCCTGTAACCAGTTGCTTGCCTTTTAAAGGTAATGCGCATTAAAAGGTAACTGTCTCTGCACCGGTCTGTGACTCAAAATTGCTAATTGCAGCCAAGACAGCTAAATTGTGCTATCATTAGCCAATGACATGCCACCACAGTGCAATATATAAGGTTTTCATGTAGGCCTTGGCCACTTTCTTAGTTTTTGAGATGGACATTACTGAGATGTGGAGACTATAGCATCGCAGAGGGTAGGTGCACAACAATGTAACTGAAGTGCAACACAACACTGGATTTGAACCCAGGACTGTGTGTGGCAAAATATACTGCATGCATGGCATTGAACAGACTGAGCTACTGAGACACTGCAAAAGCATATGTATTTGCAAGATATATATGCACATATACAGGCTGTGAGAAACATTTCTACATCCATGAGTATGTGTATGGCTTTATATGGTTGTATTTCTGCATCAGGGTTCCAGTTATACATGTACTTTGCCATTGCTGCCTTAGCAGGTGTCTTTCCACAAGTTGCAGATAAAATATCCCATATACCTGCTATCACAGGTCTCACTTACATCCATTACTATATGTCTTTCTTATTGTTTAGGATTACACCATAGTCCAAGGTACACTCCCAGGTTTCACATTAGTGTCTTATTTCACTTACATGCATCACGACTGTAAGTAGCAATCAATATGTTATGCTGGAAACACCTGTTTAACTTCAGGCCTGTGTAGCATGGTGAGTTAATGCAGTGTGCTATAGGTGAGAGGGGCTCAGGTTCGATGCTTGTTTATTTTCTACATGTGAGTAACAATGTAATAGACACATATAGTCATTAAAGCGCATTAAAGCTCTTTTAAGCTGAGCTAAGGTAAGCGAAGCAGCATGACCCACTACTCCATGCAAATCTGCGCAAACCTGCTCTAAAAAAAGATAAAGAAAAAGGGGGTGATAGGAAAGTGGAGAAATGGGGGCAAGCAGGGGGGAAATGTGAAAGGGAGGTAGGGATGTGCAGAATGGGTGTAGGAAAGTACCATAGCAAACCATTTCTTGTACAGCATAAAATTAGCATTTTGCCAGGTTTTGTAGATGAATTTGGACTCTCAAACCTCAGAGAGAGGGGTGAGGACAACATAAATGTATTGTCAAGCCAATTGGACCAAATTAGTTGTGTCCAGTGGACACATGCAAAATGGAGAGGTATGTATGCGGCAATATTTTTGTGTGGGACAGGTGCCCATTTTTTTAAGGCGAGAGTGGAATGTTGGGGAAGGGACATAGGTGTGTGTGAGGAGGTAAGTTTGGTAGGAGAGGATGCGATAGCAGACAGACAAGACAGCAGACAGGGGAGGTGTGTGACACATGAGGGGGGTAAATACCTTGGATGGGGAGGGTGTTGTGGAATCAGAGTCGCATGTACCTCCAGACAACAGCAGCATGACTGACATCCCCACCTATGAGCAGTCGACACTGCTGCTTCACTGCCCCAAAATGGCTATGCTGGAGGCTGGGCACCAGGACCAGACTGCCACACCAGTTTGGCCAGTGTGCCTTCTATCTGGCGCAGGTGATGTTAATAGGTCCAATGAACAATCCTGCACACCATGATGGGCAGTTGCTCTTGGGTGAATGCAGACCCTCTGCCACTGCTCTCAAGGAGAGATGGTTCCACCCACAGGGGCACCAGCAGCCTCTGTCCCAGACGTGCTAGGACCCAGTGCCACTGCCAGTTGAGGTAAGGTAGGCGGATCACTGGGAACCGGCTTACCCTGACTTGCTGTGATGATGGAGGTATAGCAATAAGTATAGGTTAGTTATGAACAAAACATAGTAATAACAGCATGGCAGAACAGTGAAAATAACCCAAATTACATATTAATACATATTATGTGAAACAATAAATGACAGAACAGTCAGTATGTTAACAGCATGCCAGTAACAGTTACAGCATAAGGCCAACAAAATAATTAATTCAACAAGATATGTTAACATGCAGCAATTATAATACATAGCAATAATAATACACATGCCCTGAAATGCAGTTAGTTTAACAACATATGGTTAATAGTAAACCAAATAATAAATAAATGAAGATAAGGGGGTGGGGAGAGAAAGAAAAAACAGTCCATTAGTACCAGTATAGGCTATTTACTTGACAACAGTACTACTATCTACTCTATGGGTCTGTCCTTTATGTGTACAAGCCCCCTATAGCTGCTGCTGTAACACCTACATACCTCTCAAGCTATTAACATGGGACAGTATGGGCCAAGCAGTAACAACTGTGGGTACACAACTACTCGGAACACTTACACATCAGGTGGGCCTATATAACTACCTAGGTATACTGTGGGCTGATGCAGTGATACTTTGCAATTTAGGTAATCATTTCAATGGTAATCCTGTGACAGATGGATTATGCACTACTAATTACATTACATGACAGCATGACACTTGAGAGACATGTATGTGTACAGTACAGAAGCTAAACAACTATCATGCCTTGCTTGGCAAGCATGGGATAGAGCTCAATAGCAGTGACTGCAGAGGACATCTGCATGGCATGTTTGATTTGCTGCACAAATTTTAGCATACACTCTAGGCATACAGCCAAACTAAGATTACACATGTTATTTATTCCATTTTATTTTATTATTATTATATTTATTTCCTTTATGTTATGTTGTATTTTCACGTTCAGTTTGTGACATCTAAATATGCAATTGTTTACTTATAATATGGGCTACCTCACCCGTGTTCCTGTAGTTCCCGTGGAGATAGAATCTGTAAACATTATGTGACTGATCCTGTAATATTTAGTGCTACAAAGCACTGGATTTGAACCCTGGTCTGTGTGTGGCAAAATGTACTACAGACAGAGAATTTAACAAACTGAGCTACCGAATCACTGCTGTTTACTGGGTGGCTGATATTTGCCTAGAGCTCACCTGGAACCTATATATGACCTGGTAGAGCAGTACTACAGTTTTATACTAGCCTACAGTGACAGTAAAACAGACATGCATGAAATACAAGCATGACAGAGATAGTAGGTAATCTATGTATTAGTATATAGAATGCAGGTGGTCACAATATATTGTTATTGGTTTAAAATATCTGTGAAGTCAACAAACAGATCATGGAGTTGGCTACCTCACCCCTATACCTTGCTTACCCGCTGTTTGCGGATGACAGAGCATTATGTGAACAATACTGGCCTAGAAACAGCCTTGAACAGTACTGTATGTGTTAAACAATACATTTGGCAGCCATTACATTTACATTATACAGCTATTACAGTGTTATATTTGACTGCAGCACCTTACCTTACAGCCTGAATGCATACAGTTATACAGCAATGGTTAAAACAAGACAATCCTGATGTACACAATTTACCTTGGTGTTATTGGTGTTGGTTCATGTGTTATTGCAGAACAGTTGGTATTATTAATTTCTTGGAAAAACAGCTGTAATTCCACACTTATTGCACTACAGACTTTATTGTATGTGCTTTAATGCAGTTTCTGGTATTGTTTTTAGTTTTTATTCGGCAACAATTGTCATTATTCAGGTCTTGCAATACAGCTCTACTTCCACAGTTTTGCACTACAGACCTTATTGTATATATTTTAATGCGGGTAATGGTATTGTTTCATGTTTTTATTGTACTACAATTGTCATTATTCATGTATTGCAATACAGCTCTAATTCCACATTTGTTGCACTACAGACTTTATTGCATATATTTTAATGCATTTAATGGTATTGTTTCATGTTTTTATTGCACTACAGTTGACATTATTCATTTATTGCACTACAGCTCTAACTCCACATTTATTGCAATACAAACTTTACTGTATATACTCTATTGCATGTAATGCTTTACTCTTGCATGCTATTTTCACTACAGTTATCATAATACATCCGTACTCACCACACTCATGAAGCAACCTGGCCAAGCCCATGGCATGCGCCTTGATGCTGCGAGCCCTCTCCTCTGCAGCTGTTAGGAAAGATTATGTATACCAGTTTAGCAGACACTAAGATTAGGTATTGGTGAAACAGAGGTAAAAGTACTTATACATTTGTGGGGCATTCCCCGCCCAAGCTTCTTGAACCCAGGTGTCAAGGGATAACCATGTACATGGATATAGATATAGGCTCTACACTGTGCCTACATGGATTTTATTAAATCCTGGGGTATATCTTTTTGCTTTGCTCTTACTTCCACACAGAATTTTGCTCGTAACCATACTTCAACCAGAAGTATAACTTGGAAGCTAAAAAGTTCCCTCTCAGCTGTCCAGAATTTTGCAAAAAAAGTCTAGATTTTTGCCAGAGATCATATTTTTGTTCTATTCCTTATAAAAATGTGTGCTTTTCTGGCAAATCACTGATGACTGAAGTCACTAAATAATGACATAGATTTAAGTTTTAGACTTCATATCCTTAAAAAAAAGAATACTAACAGAAATCCTGTCATTCTAGCAAATTTCTAAGTTTATAAGAGCAATATTTAAAATCTGTCCCTATTTTTGCACCCCCATCCCCCCATTAGTTAAGATTTGTCCAGATTTCATGCACTAAGAGGTTAAGAGGTGTGGTTCAAATGTATTAGTTCTGTTGTCTAACTGAACTGAAACTCCTTTGCACTATACAGCTAAAAGACACGTTCAAACTTCTGCAGTAGCAGTACTGTTGTGCAAGACCACCTTCTTTTTGCATTTGTAATTAGCACTACTTTAAAGAAGTGCAGCTCTGATATACTTGTTACTTTTTCTTTCAACCTGAATTCACATCCCTTTCCTGAAATATATTTTCTTTGTTTTATAAGTGTCTTGGAGAGCTTAAGCCTTTATAAAAAGAGTGTGTGCTTAATTTGCACACACAATACAAGATAACATGGTGATTCTATGAAAGTGCTTACTTGGATATTTATAATAATTCCTTACAAGTCTGCAGCCTCCTTCATTTGCAGTGAGTAGTTGCTCAATGAGTTAAAGATGCTGCACCATTTCTATGAATACTTAAGCTACAAGTCCCAGAGGATCCAACTCACTTAGCACAACTTCTTGGAACAATCAAACCATGGAAAAAAAATAAATATAAATGCTTTTTTTACAAGGGTGCAAGACCATTACACCTCCCATGTGGGGGTGGCCAGCCCTCCCCTCATCCAAAACTTATATATTCTAACTCCATTGTCACACAGACATAAAGAAGGGAGAAATCTCAAAAAAGAAAGGAAGAAATAAATCACCGCTGGTGCAGATTTAAAGTCACATTGGCAGTGATTTCTTATGGAAAACAGTGATTGGGGAGTAATTTCAGTAAGTTGGGCTAGGTGTGTTGATTCCTTGGTGAGCTGTAAGTTGATGAGCAGTGGAGTAGTTTATAACACCATGAATCAGTAAGTGGTGGCATTATAAAGTACAGACACACAAAGCTGGCTGTGATCTATGAAAACACTCACATCTTTTACCAAAAGGATTTGGTGTGTAACAGTTTTGCAATGAGATGTAGTATGTAGCATTTCCTGAATAAATTGTTTTCCAAACTGTCCCTGCTTGCATAGTACTGTGATATAGAAGTATAGTCATTATGCAAGCTTACTCAGTGGATACCCAGTGACAGATTTCTAGGTTAAGTAAGGTGCTACCTAGCAGTCATGGCACATTGTCGAGCTCCTTTGCTTTGCTTTGCATCTTCTCAGATTAGCATCATACATGTACATAGCATAACTATCACATATGCATGCACGGTACTGTAATGCACAGACAGGCCTGGCACAATACAGTTCTAGATTATGTGGAGGGAAGAAGTTGTATAGTAGATTGTTCATTAGCACCATATTGTGCTATAGACATTTTCATGTTACATTGTGGCATACATTCTATTGCTTTTCCTTGTGCTACACATAATCACTTCACTATCATTATCAGTAAGCCATTTAAGGAATGCAAACAGCCAAAGTCTTAAGGTTATGTATAGTGCAATAAGGAACAGGAGACTCGCACTTTGTGCTTGACTTTCAAAAATCCTGGTTTGTGCCTTGCATATTTAAAGGAAATATGTTAGGAGTCAGAGCCATGTACATATAAACCTAATAAAACTTGTCTTCTGAAGAAATTTTAATCATAAAAACAATGACATTTTTTAAATAACATTGGTGAACCAGTGAAATTTATTTAGTGATATTCTGGCTTTAGTTGCTTTCCTTTCATGAAAAGTTTCACTCTGTAAGGCAGTAATAACTAGATTAACAATTAAAAATATGCCAATAAGTGCTGACACTTGTGTGACAGGAGAATTGTGTCTCCCCGCCAACTGTATACAGGCATAAACTATGTGATACTGTAAACAGAGTGAGATTCTCATTTTATGATATAATTTTATTAATATACATTTATCCATTAATTCAGTCTATAGTTAGTTGTTTAATCCATTTCAGTGCCACAGGGGAAGTTGATCCCATCCTTACACTCAAGGGGTGGATAGCAGAGAAATCAGTCCTGGATGGAATGCCAGTTTATCACAGTACACACTAACACACAAACTCAGATATGGCATACACACTTAACAGTTAGTTTGATGGCTCAGTTATTCAACTACAACATGTCTTTGATCTGACAGAGTTAACTAGAATAGATGATGGAAACCTATGGGGACACAAAGAGCACTTGCAGACTGTTTGCAGAAGGCACCCTAACCATGGAATGAACTAAAGAAGCAAGCATTGTAAGGCAGAAATGTTAATACACAAGCTGCAGGAGTAATGAGCTCTAGATATTAGCAGTTTAATTTACTAGACTGGCTACTTTAAACTGGTGCAGATATCATATATTTTAGACTACACCAAAAAAGGCTAAAGTTAAATTATGCCATTTGAAGCGTAAATTGTATGATCTCTGAAGACCGGTACCAAGAACACACAGCTAAAAATAAATGTGAGATTTAATTGTTACTTACTGTTTACTGAAATACTAATAATCTGAATGGACAGTAAGACCTGTGCTACTGATGCAGAGTCCATGTTGTGCTGTCATATGATTAATGTGTTCTTGTTGGCAATTAAAAGAAATGTGTTGCTGTTCCCACAGTTCATTTTAATGCTATTCTGCAGCATCCTAAAGAAGGAGGAAACAAAATGCACAACTAAAATCTGAATTATAAGATAAATTATGTTTTGCATTCCAGATAATGGTGTCGTACACACTTCTAAGTAATTTGGTGCAACTTGTCTGAATTTATATAAAAACTGAAATTCTGCAAAGTTATCACTAGGTGTCAATGTCTAGCCACGGAACACCATGTGCTAGACGTCTGTTCTTTTAGCTCATAACATACTGACACTTGTTGACAGCAGACAGACAGCATTTGATAATATGCAGTACAGAAAATGCCTGCTGGGCTGTGATATGAAATGGAAATACAAGCTAATCAATCATGACAGACAGAAGAAAACTAAAAGCATGCTTAGAAGTAGCTGGCTGTATGTAAAGGACACAAATCTGACACCATTTACTAAATAAAGTGTCACCTTTATCACAGTTTCACAAGTAACCCTGCTTGTTTCTCTTGCAATGGCATGCTGATTTACCTCAGACGTAGGATTTTGCATAAAGGGAGGGAGTCTGACACCAACTCTTAAATGTTTTCCATGTTTTTTTCATTTCACATGTAAACTTGCTTGCTTCGCTTATAGTGGTCTAGCCGTCTGCAGTGTTGTGGGAAAAGTTCTATGCCTGCATGCTAACTGTTGATGTCTCTTTAGTCGCTCAACATGCACAAACAGCATGTTGTAATGTAAGAAGGCCAGCATAAATATTTTGTCTCGAATATGTGCCTGTGTTGAGGTGGTGTATATGTTGCAGATCTTTTTACACGCTGCAGTCTGCATTTGTTTAGTCAGGCAGAATGCTGACTCCTCTTGTAAAAGTTCATGGCAACAGTCTTAGTCTAACAACCATGTTTTAAATTTTGTATAGTGTAATCTGTTACGAAAGAGGTTCATTAAGCAGTGAATTTTGACATAGCAATCCTGGTCGGGATGAATGATGAACGCAAATGTTATACCTAGGAAACAACAACAAATGGCAATACATCTTGGCATATTTCCATATCTGTATGTCAATATCTGTCTAGCTATCTAATATATATTATAGCAGTAACCCACTCCTGGGTGTGGGTAATGCTGGATTTACCCATGGTTGGTGTGGTTTGGTCACGAGGGCGAAGTCCGAGTGGCCAAAGAAAGACAACCGTGGGTAAATCCAGGATTACCCACACCCAGAAGTGGGTTATTGCTATTATACAATGACATTATTTAAGAAAAAAATACTTACTTTTCTTAAATAATGGCATTGTATAATGCATCGTTGCTGCCCTTCCGCAGCTGTCTGGTATTCTGCGGCAGTTCTCATGTACTGCGCATGCATATGCTTATGCAGTACATCAGAGCTGTGGGTGGAAGCAATGGAGAAAACAAGATCTCTGTTGCATTTTACATAGTGTCTCGCTATGTTAAAGGAGTTTAACATAGTGAGACAGCATTAAAAAGAAGCAACAGAGAATCTCTGTTGCTTTTTTTAAAGCTGTCTCGCTATGTTAAACCCATTTAACATAGCGAGACAGCAAGGAAGATCTCCGTTACTTTTTTTAAAGCTGTCTCGCTATGTTAAAACTCCTTTAACATAGCGAGGCAGTGTCTAAAAAGCAACGGAGATCTTGTGTTCTCCGTTGCTGTAAAAAAAGAATTATATTAAAGGAAAAAGTCCGGGCGACCAGACCTTTTTCCATTAGTATAAGTCTGTTTGGTCAGCGTGCACATTTTGGAATATTAATGGGGGGTTGTTGTATAATACACAATAATACATAATAGAGTAATGAACTGAACAGATATTGCCACACACCCAGGTTGCACACTACTTTATGTTTGATGTCTGTCTATCTGTTCAACCTGCAATGCAGCTTCTGTGAACACACTCAAGGCATATATATATATATATATATATATATATATATATATATATATATATATATATATATATATTTATTTATATATATATATATATATATATATATATATATTTTTTTTTTTTTGTTACGCAGTTATTTTTTGAGGGCCCTATTTCTAGGTGTGCACTGAATATATTTTGCACAACCCTGCTAGCCAATTAGATTGCGTGGCTTTATAAATCTATTTCATATCAGGTAGATTCACCAACATACTTAACAAAGTAGTTACACACACACACACACACACACACACACCTGTTAGGGGCAGTGGCAGGGGCAGATTTAGGGTTAGGATGCATAAATACAGGAGAACAAACTATACATGAGTTGTTGTTGTGTCTTTCGGCTTTTCCAGGTTAGGGGTCGCTACAGTGGAACTCCGGTCCGCTAATGATTGGCAGTAGAGTTTTACGTGCTGGCTTGCCGAGCCTAACGCACAACCTTCAACGAAGGAACGCCCATTCACGCATGTCGCCAGACAGAAGACGCTCTAACTGAGAATCGAACGGGCAACCTCTAACTGTGAGGCGACAACGCTGCCGCAGCACCAAGGACTGACAAAGGGGGTTTGCCCCTCTGTAACATCATGCCTACTTACTCTAACTCACCATCTGCCTCTAATCCCAGTCCTACAAATTACCTTACAAAAACCCTTTTTCTAACAGTGCAACTACACAATGACACATAGAAACACACACTTCACATAAACATTCACACAACACTACATCTATTCCTTTACATTGCCCTTACTTTAACACTAACCTGCAAACACTAAATCACATACTCCTTCCCCAGTGAAAATGTTCAGTATGTTTGAAAGCTTTGGTTTTAATGAAACCCAACACTTACCTTTATACAAGCAAACCTCAAGCACCATAGGAAACATTGATGTTCCCAGCATCAACATTTATGTCAATTGAACACAATGATACACACACACACACACACACACACACACACACACACACACACACACACACACACACACACACACACACACACACACACACACATGTATATATGTCATTACCCTGCTGGTGAACAAAGATTGAACATATGAGATTCAATTGCTCAAGGTTCAGCTCGCCAACAATTGAACTTCCTGCATATCAAATTGTTGATGGTGAGTTGTACCATCATTGATGACCTTATTGGGCAAATTTCCCTCTTCTTTGAGTTGGTGTGACCGTGAAGTTAGTATATATACGTTCAGGTGGTGTGGGAGTGTTTCAGAAGTTTTTTTTTCCCCGACAAATGCAATTTGGGGATTCTGATCCTCAGTGCATTTGCTTTCGTCCTCTCATAGTGGTAGTATATATGGGTGTGTTTGTAATATATATGTATGTATGTATGTATGTAGCAGAATCTACCTTATAATTTTTTTGTGCATTTTTGGCACCAGGTGTGTGGATGACCATTAAGAAACTAGTTCAGCTATGACCTATGGCTCAAGTAATTTATCTTCATACACATTTTCTGTGAACTTACACATTACATTAGTCATGCACAGAAATCAACATTTCTCATGGATTACTAAATGTCACTGAGGATTTCAGAAGATGAACCATGCAAGAACATTGTCTATGTTTATGGAACTTAATTGCTATAGAGACAGTATACTGATACTGACTTTGAA
This sequence comes from Protopterus annectens, assembly GCF_019279795.1. Lineage (NCBI taxonomy): Eukaryota > Metazoa > Chordata > Ceratodontiformes > Protopteridae > Protopterus > Protopterus annectens. The sequence continues at coordinate 1,132,780,398 of NC_056733.1, read as the reverse complement.
AAATGAAGTAGGGAAACTAATTAGAAAGGATGATCTTGTTGATGTTTTTGCAGTTTAATATTTGCAATGAGTCAGCAACTTATTCCTGCATGTAAAATGATTTCCTGAATGAACCAGTGAATAAACTTGAGGCTAATTAGATGAGTCAAATTTTCAGTCTTGCCTCACAAGTATTATGTCTCACTAGAAAAAAAGAAAAAACAAGTTAAAAGTCAAGTGAAATATTTTAAGACAAAGAATTATGATGCATTTTTCACATGCTGAGTAGGTTCTAAACTTCAAACAGCATGCAATATAATAAGATGACCTTACAATTGTTGCATTGATTTGCTTGTGAAATAATAGAGTTGCTATATAAATAATGTTTGGTTAAAGAGACTAAGAATATTCTTGTTGCAGATTAACAGGAACCAAAAAAGAAATTACAGTTAGATGACCTGAAGCATACAGCACTGTAAGTCATAGTGAGGGTCATTATTAACATTTGTTACACGTGACTGATACGTACACATTTTACACAGAGAATTTGTTGGTAGATAAGGACTTCCTTGTCCAGTTATAAGAAGATAATGACTTCTTTGCCAGCTCTTTTCCCCCATTTCCTTCCTCTCTCTTCATACACACACACACACACACACACACACATATATATATATATATATATATATATATATATATATATATATATATGGTTCCCATTCAGAAGCCTGAAACATCATAAGCCTGAAAATCAAAATCCTGAAACCAAAAGCCTGAAAATTCAGAATCCTGAAAACTCAAAATCCTGAAAGCCCAAAATCCTGAAAGACCAAAATCCTGAAACTCAAAATCCTGAAAACACAAAATAGACATACTGATGTCATTGTGGCTTTGCTATTGTTAGCCCTGTGGTGTTAGGTCATGCGTTGGGGACAGGTAAGTGTCGTTGGTTTTATTTTAGGGTTAGGGCGGTTTAAGTGAGTTAGGGTTAGGCAGGTTAGGCATGTATGCAATAGTGACAAATATTGGAGTTAGGCGGTTTAAGTGAGTTAGGGTTAGGCGCTGGTCAGGTGAGTGTGTGACAGTGACGGACCTTAGGGTTAGGGTTAGGGTCAGGGTCAGTTGGTAGATATTAGTGTCTTTATAGTGACATATTAGCATTATTTGTGTTTTCAGGATTTTGAGTTTCAGGATTTTGGTCTTTCAGGATTTTGGGCTTTCAGGATTTTGAGTTTTCAGGATTCTGAATTTTCAGGCTTTTGGTTTCAGGATTTTGATTTTCAGGCTTATGATGTTTCAGGCTTCTGAATGGGAACCATATATATATATATATATATATATATATATATATATATATATAATAGCATAGTTGTGGCTGTTTCCTTTAAGTGTACTATCTCAGAAGAGTCAGGTAGCATAGAGGTAGATGCTTCCTTTAATGATATTATTATTCCAGAAACAGGCAAGGAGTGACATTTAAGTCCCTATGCCCTGATGTAGAAGTGATTTAAGACCTCTGGTTCTGCAGAGAGTGAAGAGGGTGTGTAGAAGGAGTTACATATACCACACAGAAACAATCCAGAGGGGAGGAAAGAGAGCAGCGTCCTTTAGAGGAGAAGCAATCTGGACTTACCCCTGACTTTTTGGAAAGAGGAGGTATTTTGGTTGCTCTATTCTTGTGAGATGTCTGTAAGATACGATTACTGCCTCCAATTATAAAGAAGTATTACTTACAATTTATACTGTGAAAAGCCTGCAGTGCAGTAACCTGAGACAATAATTCATTTTGCTTTCAGATAATGGTGACTCCTGGTTTATTTTCTTGCTGGGTGACAGTATGGCCACAGTATCTAGCTGGTGGGGGTACATGAAGACCAAAAATTAAAACTGTACTCAAGGCCATCCATAAGTGAAAGGGTACCCTCCAATTGTCCACTGTTCTCCCCATAAATACCCTCCAATGTCCCAATTTCCCCACTTCTTGGCCCGCCACACAACTTGCAGACTACCGTTTTTAACCTTTTTCACATTCAGCTTACTCTTCAGCATTTTCCTACATCCTTTTAAAATACCCAAAATGGCCAAACCTGCACTGCATTAACTGTAGAATAAATAACTGATTTAAGCCATGGGTCTAGGAGACTAACTGTTCATGCAATCCATAGGGTTTCCTAGATGCTCTGAGGTGCTTTTTAGGGTTTTTTTCTTAACCTTTACATGCAGTGATGGCCTGAGCATGAAGCATGACAAAGGAAAGACATTCAGTCTTACTGTTCATCCTTCCATTTTCCTGCAGCCTTTCAACACACCCTAACTAGTCAAGAGGAAATGTAACAACTGATGACTTAATAGCTGAATTAAGCTAACGACTGATGACTAAACAGCTGACTTAAGCTAACAACTGATGACTAAACAGATGACTTAAGCTGTAGGTCTTGGGGCTGAAAGACTTCCAAAAAACTTGGGATACAGATGCTTTCTAGTACATTTTAAAGCTTTTTTTTCCCTTAAACTTTCAATTCAGTGATGACATGAATAAAAAACATAAGTAAGCTTAGATACACAGATTTATTTTTTTCTTTCAACGAATAAATAAGCTGAGTCTGACAAAATAGCAGTTCACAATAAAATGAGAAGACAAATGTTTGTGAGGATGCACAAATCATATTTGGTAAAAGTGCCTGTTTCTCTACATTCTCCATATAGTCCACCTCTTGTATGGCCCAACCAACAAAAAACAGGATTCCAAGATGGCTGCCGACTAGACTGGTCCCTACTCTTTGAGCTCCTCACAGATTTGTAACATCTTTATTTTTTTACAACTTTGTATCAATATTTTTCCTCAGTTTTTTTCATAAAAAGATTTTATAAATCTTTTTACATACATCTGGAATATTGTTATCTTTGGAAATTTCATTTTGGGATATATTTTACCTCAGAACAGTCTGTGGAGTTATCTGACATGGTTACCTGCTGCTTCAGAATCTTCCTGGAACCTGACACTCTGCCTTCAGCATCTTATCTCTGGGTATGGCTACTAAATCTGACTCCATGGAGACCCAGTCTCGAAGGCCACATTTTCTTCAGTGCTCTCACCTGAAAAAGACACCAGTTCCAAAAGATTGAGAACATCTAAACAATCTCCTGAAACTTCCAAAGTAAGTAGCAAAGACTTGAATGACTCAAATTTTTATTTAGATGAACTAAAGCTAGCATTAAAACCTATACAAAGTGCCATTCAAAACTTCTCAGAGCAATTTGCTGACTTTAGTAAAACTCTAAAGCAAATAAATGACAGAATGGACACTATTGAAAATAGAAACTCAGCTCTAGAGATAAAAATAGACTCATTGGAAAGTGATTTAAAGTCTAAAGATAAAGCTATTTCCGAAATGCAAGCCAAATTGATTGATTTAGAAGCCAGAAGTCGCAGAAACAACATTATTATTCGTGGTTTACCAGAAACTTATGATAACAAAGATCTGTTATCTGTGACTAAGAGCATTTTTGAAGCACTGTTAAACTGTGAAACATCCTCAAAAATATAATTGTAGAGAGAGCACACAGAGCTTTACATGCAAGTCAAGATATTTCTTCACCAAGGATTATATATACTAAACTATTAAATTTCCAAGACACTTTTCAAATTCTGCAAGCAGCTAAAAGTAAATAACAGTTTCTATGGAGATCTCACAAATTATCATTCTCACAGGATTTTCCTTCTCATATAAAACTAAATAGACAAAAACTTTCCCCCTATTGTGCAGATTTGATAAAGAGAGGGATAAGATTTCGTATGTCTTATCCAAATACCTTGTCTTTTACATTTAATGAAAAAAGATTTATGTGTTCTGATCCAAAGGGAGCAAAAGATATTTTTCTTAAAGTATTTAAAAGGCTTCCGGAATCAGTTTCCTAACTTTTTATTTATCTGCTGGATACAAATGTGTGGTTATTCTTATGAAAATGATATGTTTCTGTAGACAGAATGTGTCATCTATTTTTCAAATTATTCTTGTCAAGAGTGTGCACAATATTTATATAGGTACAGTATATTCTTTTTTTTTCTTTTTTTCCTTTGTAAACAAGGGGCTAAAACAAAAAAGGAAAATGATACTGATTTAAATGTGAACAAAATTTTCCTACAAGAATATGAAGTCAGTTTGTGTATTTAAACAAGCCTTGTAGATTCTTACAGGCTTTGCGATTTAGTATACATGTTCTTGTTTCTTGTTTTTTAGTTTAAACAATTATAATACCTTATTTAAGCTACAAGTGTTTTGGAGGGAGTTTTTATGACTCTCGAGCCTGTGCAGAGTGTAAATCTTCTACTTTCCCCATCAGCTGTTGTTTCACTTTGCCACGCACATTCTAGGAAGCTACGGAGCCCAGCAGTGACGTCATCACTCGCAGAGGACACTCGCTAGTGCCGTTTCACTACAGGCTACTGAATGAAACGTTTCCAAGCTCAAATATATTAAATTATATGTTTTTTTTTTTTTCGCTTTATCTGGTATTTGGGCTTACACAGTGGTCTAATGCTTCATTTAAGAAGGCACGCTTCGCTCTGGTAATCTGCTGTTAACAGCATACTTTCCTGTTTTAGTATGGACACGCTTGTATGGAAGAACTGATGGAATTAGCCTACACAGGTCCAGAAACAGCTCTGTTACATTTATTTTCAAGGTACAACTTTTATTTAATGTATATAAACAGGTTACCTTCAAGTAAATATGAACTGTTTTTTCATAAGTGGTAAAATAATCTGTTTCTTCATATACAATGTGCATAATAAGGAAGTAACATAAGGGTAATTTAGGTAAATTGATTTTTCACATTTGAATATATAGATAAATTGATTAACATTTATATGTTGGGTTCTGTGATATAATAGAAACATGATATAGATGCATATACATGTACAGTACAATAATTTTGTCTTCCTATTCAGATTTAAATATCTTGTTTGAATAACTTTATGTATGCATGCAGGAGAACTGTAGTGTATATTTTGTGCTAGTTTAAAAATTAACCTGTTATACCTATCTTAGTAAGTAAGATATATTGTATATGACACATTCCCCCAAATGATTAACTTGTTGCATTTCAGCACAAACAAAAAGTCATGGAAATATATGCTGTATCTGTTATGAAACTTAATTATTGCAGAAGATGCATGCATGGGTGGTATTTGTAGAATGCTTCCAGTGACATGTCATTTGTGTTTGAATAGAATGCAAGTAAAATGCAATTGGCAAAATACATGTAGCATACAACAAGACAAGTAGAAATTATTGTGTAAGACTCTAGTAATTTTTTTTATATTTTTTAGATGTGTACTAGCAAAGCATGTTTGCTTATGATGTTAAAATACCGATGCAAATACATTCCTAAGGTGGTTGATAGCTCAGCAGTTTTAAACTTTTAAATTTCTGGCTATGGAGGGAGACTGCTTATTTTTATCTGTTTAAGTTTCTGGATACTGCTCTTTTCAAACAACTATTTTTTTGTTTGACTTATTTATTTATTTTAGGACTGATAGTTGAAATGCTATTATTATGGTACAGGCATGTCTGGTTTTAGAACCATACTTCATATGTTTATGCTATGAGCTGATTCTACTGTCATAGTCATCCACAATATCATTATAGCGCAACACGACGTATCTTACTGTATGACTATTTGCTTAAGTTACTCATCTAATTGCTATATATAAAATATTTCTTACTCAATCAAAACATTACCTACACTTAATACAATCTATATTAGTTTTTCCTGAAGGTATCATATGTATGGGATAATGTTAAATCTATCTTCCGTATATTTTCCATACACGGTAATTTATATAAATTTGATCCATATTAATATTTAGAATGTGTTGTTGAGGAATTTCTTTCAACTGTTGTATATTTACCTAAAATTAGAGCTCGTATACTAAATACGTGAGTAGGGATTAAATATGTTGGACATCTTGAATTTAGTTAGTTATGTAAATATGTTTGATATTATAAAAATGTGTTTTTGTTTAGTTAGGTTTTTATATAAAGTTTTTTATGCTAACTTGATGCAATTGAAATTGATAGTGCTAACCAAAATCACTTATTTGATTCACCTGTATTTTTCTTCTCTAGTAGGGGGTGGGTGGCTAGGCACCGGGGTATTTGGGAAGGTATATAACAGGGTCTTTAAAACAATTTTCTTGGGAGACATCAAGATACACTATAATAAAGACAAAGAACTGAGGTTTATAGTTATAAATACATTCTGCCAAACCTTAGGTATATGTTATATATTTATTTTTATTTAACTATATGACCTTAAGTATTGACTCATGGAATGTGAGAGGATTGCAAAATAAAAATAAGAGATCCCTACTATTTCATCTTCTATTTAAGTCACAGGCAAATATATGTTTCTTGCAAGAGACCCACTTAAATAGAGAAGATTTCGATAAAGAAACAAACAAGAAATGGATCAAGATGATAGTAGCAGCTGGTAACAGTACAAATTCAAGTGGTGTGGCCATTATAATTAAAAATAATTTTCAGGGAACTATTTCTGATATGAAATATGACGTGGATGGAAGGTGGTGTTACATTATCTCCTGTTTCCACAATATTGATAAACCAATTATATTTTTTAATCTTTACGGCCCTTGTGATCAACAACATGTCTTCTTTATACAAATTTACAATATTCCCTCCTCTTTTAAAGACCATTATTTTATTATAGGGGGGATTGGAATGCTATCAATAATCCAGACACTGATCGTACTAGTAAATCCTCCTCGTACAATTTCCAAGCTTCTATTGCTCTGGAAGAAATAATAATAGATCTCAACCTCATAGATCCTATCTCTCTCATAACACAATATGATAAAAAAGACATTTTCACATACTACTCAAAATGTTACAAGTCATGGTCAAGATTAGATTTTTTTCTTATTTCCAACTTCCTTACTCATAGGAAAATTAGCTATTCTCTTGAACCCAGATTTCTTTTGGACCATTCTAGAATATCTCTTGGAATTAGCTTGGCTTTAAATACATTAGATACATCTGTATACAATAGTTGGACACTCAACAATAACTTACTTACAAATGAAGATACACATAAATCAATAACTGAAATATTGAAAGAAACATATATGAATCTAGGTAAATCAGATATTCCTTTAGATATACAATGGGCTGCATGTAAGGCAACCCTTAGAGGTATATTAATTAACAAAGCATCATATCTTAAAAAACAATATAGAAACAAAGAATTACAGTTAAAAACAAAAATTCAGATGTTGGAAAATCAATACAGAATGTGTCCTAATTCCTCTGCATATGATCTATTGTTAAACTCCCAAAAAGAATTACTGCTTCTACATCAACATAACCTTACCATATCAGAGCAAAGGTTCTTAGCTACATACTCTGAATGGGCACAGGTTCCCTCTAAAGTGCTAGCCAGAATAATTAAAGGTAATCAATCCCTCCCTAGAATTTCGTCATTAAAACATAACAACAAATTTTATAATACTAATTTGGAAATTATGCAGCTCTTTACATCATTGTTCTCAGAGATATATTCAAAGGACAACAAATCTAGGAGTAAACAACATATAGTGAACTTTGCGTCCTCTATTAAATTTCCTAGGTTAAACGATCAACAAAAGAATACACTTTCTGCCCCGTTGACTATTAAAGAAATATCGGAAGCCATTAGCAGACTTAAGACTAGTAAATCCCCGGGACCAGATGGCTTTACACCTGAATTCTTTAAAACTTACTCATCTGAGCTTTCACCCCTTCTTTTTGAAATTTTTAATTATATAATGATTTATGGTATATCCGACCTATATTGGAACACCTCAAAAACCATTTTAATATTGAAAAGGGATAAAGAAAAAAATGATCCTAATAATTATAGACCTATTTCTCTGATCAACATTGATATCAAAATTCTAGCTTCCTTACTTGCTTTTAGACTAAAAAAAGTCTTACCATTCTTGATCTCTTCGGAGCAGGCGGGCTTTATGTCACATAGACATTCATGGGATAATACCTTGACCATAGATTCTCTTATATACTTTACTAAAAAAGATTCAAACCCATTGTATGCACTGACCCTTGATGCTGCTAAGGCCTTTGATAGAGTCAACTGGGATTTTCTTTTTCACATTATGTCTTGCTTCAATATACCATCTTCTTATATAGACTCTACTAAAATTTTATATAAAAATTCTCATACCTTTCTCTATATTAATAAGAAAGTATCCAAAAGCATAAAGATCATTAATGGCACAAAGCAAGGATGCCCACTATCTCCTTTTTTATTCAATCTATATCTAGAGCCTTTATTATTATATATAACTCAAAATACTTTTCACAAGATTCCTAGAATTCTTAACACTAAAATTTGTTTGTCGGCTTTTGCAGATGATCTTGTAATATATTTTCAAACACCTTGTTCTGACCTTTTAAAACTAATTGGTTCTATTGAACGATTCTCTGAGGTCTCGGGATATCAGATTAACATTCAAAAAACACAGATTCTCCCCATAAATCCACTTGCTCACAAATCATATTTGTTTCCAGACTCCACTTTCCAGATAGTTCAGAGCTTTAAATATTTGGGGATTCTTATAAATCATAATGGTCTCTCCATTTTTCAAAATAATCTAGCTAAAATATGGTCGTCTATTATACTTGATTTAAATAGATGGAAATTGCTTAATTTATCACTACTATCAAAAACAGCAATAATAAAAATGAACATTCTTCCCAGATTGCTATTTCAATTTAATGCTGTGGATCAGTTGATTCCAAAATCTTTTTTCTTAAAAATTAATAAAGTTCTGGCTAGTTTTTTATGGTTTCCCAAATCAGTGAGAATTTCTTACAGTAAATTAATCTCTCCTAAAAATAAGGGAGGACTTGGTCTTCCGAATTTTCATCTTTATTATTTGATCATCTCGGCCAATAAACTATTATCTATTTTGAATATAGATACTGAGAAGTATAATCAATATCCTATCTGGACAAAATTGTGGTATCAACACATTTTAACTAAAAGATTAATCCATTAGCTCTTCCTTTTCTTTCTTTAGATGTCATGAATAAGCTAAAAATTTCAAACTCTTTAAAACAAAAAATTTTTGCTTTTCAAGAACTGGTAAAACTTGTCAATTTAGAAAATATATTTCAATTAATGCAACCTATCCATTTAAATCCTAATATTAATTTAGATAATATTTCTTTTAATCTTTCAAACTTTCCCCTGATCAAAGATTTCACCGTTTGGGATCTGATACAATACAAAATGAAACTCTCACAAATATCGTAAAATACTTAAGGTCAACACTAATTACTTAACCATTTACGTCAAATGAGAGATATTGTCAATGCTAAGTTCCCATACACCGCAGTAGACAACACAGATATCATTAATTATAAAGCGGTCATACAAGTTCTTACGCTTCCAGAGAAAATGTTATCTAAATCTTATAATCTTATAAATCAGATAATTCATAATACACTATGTCTTTTTTCCAATTATTGGGACAAACACAATCCTCATATATCTATAGATCAGAAACTCTCAGCTATTAAAAATACACTAGAATACTCGCCTTTTAAAAAACTCTTTTACACTCAACTAATGATTAATAATAATGCATATGTCACTCCTTCTAAACTTAACAAATTTGACGCTAATAAATCGGCCTCATGCTCTTGTTGTTCTCATCCTAACGCAGATCTTCTACATATTTTTTGGTTTTGTTATCACTCACATAAACTTTGGACTTCTCTAAAAGTCCGTTTACAGAAAATGGGTTATCATAAATCCACCCTATCATGGGAGACTGCATTATTACACATACCAAATATATATCTTTCCAAATTGGATTCACAAGTACTAATATACATATGTTCACTTATAAAACTTTATATCACCCAAAATTGGCTAGACCGTACCAAATTGAATTGGAATAATTTTAAAACTCTAGCCTGCACATATATTAGTGCGCAGAAAATGATAGTGGGAAGTCCCAAGAAGTCGGCACAAATTAATAAAGCTATAGAAAAGGTGTTACATATTATTTATAGTGTATAGTTGGTTACTCTCCTTGTGGAATTCATAGACATTAGTCTCCCTTATATCTATATACCTGTTTCATTTTAGATCTATATCCATTTTGAAGTATTCTTAGGTTAACATTAGTATAAGTTGTAGATAGTTATTGTATGTTCTCAGACTGCATTGAGATATAAACATTTATCATACAAAATTGTGTGATCATATACATCTCCTAATATTTCATTTTTTTCTTTCAATATGTATTTTAATTCTGTTGTTGTTGTATTTTTATTTCAATGTCTGAAAATTCAATAAAAAGTTTTTTGAAAAAAAAAAAAAAAAAAAAAACAGGACACCCAGATACACTTCAAATAGCTCCATAATCAGGTAAATAAAGCTGGTGCTCAATGACAAAAAACTCACTACACAAAACTGCAGTCTAACCATAAACAAAGCCCCCAATAATTTTGGAAGTCAATCTCATCTGTCTTGAGCACTGCCACAAAAAAAAAAAAATATTGCCCTAGCCCCGACAAATCTTCTCATGAAATTGCCTCTCTCTTTAACACATTTTTATAAACTCAATAGCCAACATTACTGCTAGCTTCCCTCATAGCAAGGACATGTTAAGTGGCTCTGTTTCACCAAAAACCTCCCCCACTTCCCCATCTCTACAAATGCCACCTCCACCCCTGAACCTATCCCCCATTTTAACCCCAAATTTGCTATTAATCCATACCTCTCAACCGTACCGAAATCCTTGGTAAATGCCAGTTTTGAGGGCAAAATATTGGGGTGCCATGAAATTCCCGATTGGCCCCTTTAATTTCCGAATTTCCCAGGTTTTTTTTGAATATTTTTTTTGGACGAATGTGTTGCTAATGTCATCGTGTGCGGGGTGCGCACGATGATGCTAGCTTTGCACGGCAGACTGCCAGAGTGTCTGAATTCAGCTGAAAGCTTGAGGAGTTGTATACTTTCTAGTGAGTATCTTCAGTAAGGTAATGTAGTGATATTGGGGTGCCATGAAATTCCCGATTGGCCCCTTTAATTTCCGAATTTCCCAGTTTTTTTTTGAATATTTTTTTTGGACGAATGTGTTGCTAATGTCATCGTGTGCGGGGTGCGCACGATGATGCTAGCTTTGCACGGCAGACTGCCTGAGTGTCTGAATTCAGCTGAAAGCTTGAGGAGTTGTATACTTTCTAGTTAGTATCTTCAGTAAGGTAATGTAGTTGCCGTTGCAGCAGTCAGCAGGTTAACGTGAACGAACAGAGCATTGGAGAGGATGACTGTCTATCATCTCGAGTAGGCATCAGGTAGCTGTTTTTTGTTTTAAATTAGTAAAAGCAACTACCAAGCCATTCAGAATCACTGTTATTACTTAATTTGGGTGCAACAGTCGAGAGCTGCAGAGCTGGACCTGTCTACAGGTCTAAGGAAGAAAAGTCTTCTCTCTTCTTAATCAGGCAGGGCACAGCAGAAATGAAAAAAAAAAATCTCTACTACGCTCTTCCAGGTAAGGAAAAAAAAAAGAGACTACTAGTTTTCTCTGGTAAATTTAATAGTGACTATATAAAATGACAGAAAGTTGAGTTTCAGTGTTATATCATTCAGAAAATGCACAGCAAGACAAAATCTGTTATTCATAAGATTAAGAACAATATTTAAAATCTAAATATGTCTATTGTCCTCTTTCTCTCATTATTTTTGGTTTTGTCCCTGACTCTTTTTTAGCAAGGAGTGAGTAGTTGTTAAAAGTACAGTCTGGCACTGGGGGAGGGGGGGGGGTCGCTAAATAGTGTTGTTAATTGAACAGTGGGGGTGGGGAAATAAAAACAGCACAACAATGTAAGCAAAACAAAATATACAGCCTGTTATCACTTTGGAAAAAGGGCTGTTTGTTGTTGCTACTGCTGGGACTGGCACAGCTTCTTAGGCACCTGGGTGGGAATTCCCAGATATGCTCAGAATAGTCCAAAATGACAAAAAATACACCAAACCCACAGACATTGCCAACATCCTAGCTGACAGGTTTAGCACAAACTTCTCCCCCCCACCACCAAAAGGGCAAATATCTATCCCAGCAGAGTGCTGCCCCCCTGACATTTCAGATGCTCAGGTAAGAGCCGCCCTCTCCAAAGCAAAAAACACAGCATCAATGGGACCAGACGGTGTCCCGGGCTGCATCCTACATGAACTCCAAGAAGAGCTAAACCCAAACATAAAACTACTGTTCAATCTCAGCCTTACTACAGGATATGTACCCAAAGAGTGGCATACAGCAACTGTGGTCCCTCTCCACAAAGGTGGTGCCTCAACAGATCCTGGAAACTATCGCCCCATAAGCCTGACTAGCTTGGTCTGCAAAGCTATGGAAAGGATCATCATGGACCTCATAAATAAAGATATTGGGGACCTACAGACATTGGATCCTACCCAGTTCAGCTTTGTTAAGGGCAGATCCTGCCTCTTAAACCTGGTCAATTTCTTTGAAACAGTCACCAAGGCCATTGACAAGGGAAAGGTGGTCCACACAGCCTACCTGGACCTCGCAAAAGCCTTCAATACAATACCCCACTTGGGCATTATAGATAAGCTCACCAGCTTAAATATAAACCCTTATGTCAGTAGATGGGTTGCAAACTGGCTCAAGGACAGAACCCACATGGTTAGAATTGCTGGAGCCATGTCAGACTCCAAACCAGTTACAAGTGGCATCCCAGAAGGCTCAGTCCTGGGACCTCTCTTGTTCAGTATATATTTCTCGGAGGTACAGGCCAACACGGAAGGACTGTGGCTGACCAAGTTCGCAGATGACTGCAAACTGGGTGACATAATCGACTCTCCAGCCAACACAAGCATCCTCCAAAAGGGCCTCATAGAAACAGACAACTGGTGCCAGAGCCATGGCCTCAAGCTAAATGCCAAAAAGTGTATAGTCATCCCCTTTGGCAAAAACAAAGTGCCCACAAATTACCACATAGGTGGTAATCCATTAAGTATGGAAGAAGTAATTATGGACCTGGGGACCCAAGTTGATAGCAATCTCTCATTTGACAACCACGTGGCCAAAGTGGTTAGAAAAACATTTTATATAGCCCACCTAATCATGAAGAGATTCACATTTAGATCAGGGGAGGTCATTGTGCCTCTTTACTCATCCCTCATCAGGCCCATAATTGAGTACAATGCCCCTTTTGGGATGTACCTTACCAGACACCTACAGCAACTGGAAAGACCCCAAAAGTACCTCACCAAGAGGATCAAAGGGCTCAAACAGATGCCATATGCTGCCCGGTTAAAGAAACTCCAGCTCTACTCAGTGGCATACTGCCTGCTCAGAGGTGATCTGTGCCTGACGTATAAAGCCATGTCCAACCCGGAATTAATGGACATGCCGCACCTCAGAAAATCCAAATCCCATCGAGCTACGCGCTCGAGAGACTTGAACCTCAGCACTGAAATAAATAGGACATACTGGAGGGACAGATTCATAACCCAGAGGCTCCCTTCACTCTTTAGTAAAATCCCAGTCCAGGTTAGGCAGAGTCCCTCATTGACTCTCTTCAAGAGGAATCTTGATGAGTGGATGGGAGGTCGTAGGTTTACCCCAGGTATCACTTCTGTGTCACTGTTAGACAGAGGCACAGTATACTAACCTCGAAAAAGGGCATAGCAAAATTTATTTAAAATGGGTAGCGAAAGCCAAACACACTCTGGCTAGGCTTATAAATGCCCTAGGGCAAATAGCCTAGTATGAACCTATGAACCTTAGTGTTATAAAAAGTGAGGAGAAAGGTGAGTATTTTCTGCATTTTGTCAACCAAATTGCAGGACTGCTTAGATTTACGAGATGGACGTGTTTGATAAAATTCATGTTTTGTAGCAGTAAATACACAAGAAATTGTGACAAGGCTGTACAAAGTTTGCAGGGCCTACTGTACTGTAATAGTTGTTATTGTTATATTGCAGAAAATGTTGTTACTGTGTAGCTGAAAGAACATGCTAAATACTTAAGGTACATTTCCAGAGGTGTGCTTTTAACTGTGTTTGCAGTTGACTGTAGTAAGGAGTTCCTTGTAACATTACAACACAACAGTTTACGGACACGTTAAAAATTCCTGAGGCAGGAATTTTAAGTGAACAGTTAGGGACCATTTGGTCATGGTAGTAATCCTAGTTTGGAAGACCCCTGACAGTCACTAGGGAAACTTCTTACAGAAGTGTTTGGAGAGAAATGTGCCCCAGGGAGAAACAATTGCTGCGATTTGTAAAATTCTTTATAATAAAAGATGTAAAGTTTATAGTGAACCAAAATCCTTGCTCGTTGTTTACCTCCAATCTCATTACAAGAGTTTTCCTTTTTTTACTTCCCCTTATGCAGGACAGTCATGTGGCCAGAGATGTATTTAATGACATAATGCAGTTTGGTATAGAATTGACATGAATGCTGGTTGAGAGTGGAGATGCCATTTAAAGGAATCCCAAGATGCTGAGAGCTCTGACAGAAAACTTCAAATATTATATCTATAACAAAAATTAATTCTGCAGTGTTTTACATATATTTTCAAATGTGTGTGCATGTTTGTGCATTTGTTTGTTGGGGTTGGGTTGCCATAACAGTTTGCACTGTAACTGTATGTAGCCTGACAACACTTGCCTAAATATATTTCTAGAGCTATTATTTATGTATTTATTCATGTGTGTGTGTGTGTGTGTGTGTGTGTGTGTGTGTGTGTATGTATGTATTCACATACTGTATGCATCTGGTAGCAACAAACTGAAGATACATTATGGTGGTTTTTGGCTATTATTTATATATTATTTCATTTTTTTGATCGCAAACTGAAGTCTGAGCTGCAGAAAGTCAACAAAATGGCCATGTGTGTGCGTGTGTGTGCATGTCTAGTTTTGGGGGTTTATACTAGTTTCTGCTGTGTGTCCTAACACTAATGAGCTAAAATACATTATAACAGATATTATGTATGTATCCATTTGAATGTGTGTGCATATGATTATTATTTACATCTATTAATGTCTGACCTCTGCATCGTATCTGTTTGTATTTGTATATATGCATGTGTTTTTATCTGTGTGAATATGTGTGTGTATATAGGCATTATTAAATACTTGCATAGCTTATATTTTTGATGTAAAATGCTTCCAACAACAGATAATATCCTATACCAACT
This sequence comes from Protopterus annectens, assembly GCF_019279795.1. Taxonomy (NCBI): domain Eukaryota; kingdom Metazoa; phylum Chordata; order Ceratodontiformes; family Protopteridae; genus Protopterus; species Protopterus annectens. The sequence continues at coordinate 1,132,765,153 of NC_056733.1, read as the reverse complement.
TTGAAACAATAGACAGAGGTAGCATTTTTACATCAAAAATATAAAAAAATTCATGTGTACTAATAATAAAGCAAATACAAAGCAGTTTAGCAGGTAAGCTTGACTCATTCCCTCCCAGACTCTGAAGTTTTAGGGTAAATATCATAATACATTTGTATGCCAGCTGCATAAAGTGCAGTGAACTGACTGTAATTTTTTGAGTCAATTAAATATTTACCCGATACTGATTTGTACTAATAGGGTTACTGATTGCAAGGGTGATGGACACCACTTGATTGCTTTGTACTATATGGAATATTTTTAACTTGTCTGAGTCAAGTAAATATACATTTTGTTCATGTATCTATGTAGGTATATATCTGTTAGCTCCACAGGCATCCACATTTTATAGGTTGTGCCCTCATGAGGGCTAATTTACACATTGTGCCACCATATCCTGGGGTTCAAATTTATAAATGCATATATTTTAAGTGCTGCGGTCATGGACCGTCTGCTATGATTTTTGATGATTTTGTGCTATTTTGAAACTGAGAGTTAGAGAGCTGTGATAGATTCTGAAGGTGAGTAGGTATACACCCTTAGACACATGTCATCTAGACAAGAAGGAAATAAACTATGAAGATTGCAAAGTGTACATGCCTTATTTTACAAAAAATCCCCACAATTGTATGTTGCTCAGGTGATACTTCTGATGATACCCAGAACAACCCACCACCTGTCTAGTATCTGAGGGCTCACTGGAATAGGTTTGCTTAGGCTTACAGGCTGTGTCTGATGGAAATACGGGGAATGGCCGAATGCCAATCTCATTGTCAGACTCAACCTCTGCACCTCCCTGACTGTGCCTGTGTTTGGCCATCATCATCATCAGAGTCTGCCAGTACTCCAACATCAGGTGGTAACAGTCCTACACTTCCAGTGTCAGGATCACCTGTGATAATAAGCAGCAAACACAGGAAAGAAATTAAAACCTACACTACTACAATTTAATATATGCTAACAAACTAACACTACTAAAACTGACGATACAGCAATGCACACACAATCCTGGCAGCTACCTCACACATAAGGATCTATGCATATTTCTGTCAAATGCTCAACAGTACTGAAATAAAAATGTCTGGCTTACCATGTACAGATGACCACATTTGCTAGGGAGGATGGTCCTCGAAGAAGTGAAGCAAAAGGTAAGGACACCATCATCACAATAACAGTAACACAGGGGAAGCAATTTATTTGCCTTTATATGTCCTTTTAACAATACTGTTAACTGAAACTTGGCTGATACATCCACTTCAAGCCCATGTGTGATCAACCAGAATGTGTTGTTAACTTTAGCAATCTATTAATAGTTTTCTACAAAAAAAATATTAAACCAACGTAACTATTACTTTCAATATTTTACTGTTCAAGAAATTGTTAACAACTGACATATGTAAGCTTACCTGGAAGTTACTCCTGGGACATACATGTCTACCCTGAAACAGCAGCACCAACATCAAAAACATGTTGTGCACTTTCCACGAACTTTTTGGACCCCTGACAGTGGACAGGAACTCTTCAGTTGCTGTCATTGGTGGCTCTGTAGCAGGGCCCCCTGGTAGCCAGCTGTCCATGGGCCACTGCAGCTGCTCCCTGTAGGCCAATGAAATCATATCAGTGGCCCTATGATGCACCTGATCATATGTCCCTGATGCAAACCCCTACAGCATCGACATTGTTTACTATCTGGTTCCAAATTTACATTCTGCTAGACATATCCTCATGTTGTCTCTATCAAGCAGAATGCCACCATGTCTCTGAAATGCTTGGACAATAACATCATTTTCAGAGTCAATGAAGGGGGAGTTTGTGGGGATTGGGATGCTTGGGTGCTATAATCCTAGGTGACATAAAGCAAAAAAGAAAGGTACAACTCATAAATAAAAGTCTTGCTTAGATACAAAAGATATTAGTTTTTCAATATTATCCACTGGAGAAACACAACAGTTATTAAAATATAAAAGGTTATGTGGTTGAAACATATCACAGTCACACACAAAACCAAGGTTTGATACAAAACAAGGACTAATAAGAACAAACCTCTCTATAAAAGTTTTTGGTTGTAGCAACACACTAATGGAACTTGGCTCCCCCATCCCCAAAACAACAGGCAAATAACAGTTGGTACTTGCATATTATAGCAACCACATTCCAAAGTGGGCCATGTTTCTATGTTCTTGGTTGTGCACTTCACAGTAGGCCCCAAAAATATGAAGAACTGAAAATTGGGGGCTCCTGACAGAGAGAGAGAAAGAAGAGGACAGAAAAAAAAATAACATTCCTGACATGGGTCATGACTTAATTTTGATGGTGCTGGGACAGCTTTCTGAAAGCCGTTACTGACTCAGAAGGGAGACTCACAGTGTGGAGAGTCTGTGGAGAAGGAGAAGTGATCTTTGCCACTTTTAACTCTGAGTAGGGGCTGAGGCCATTATTTATGTGCCTGTAGGAAGGGTTCACACATTGCAAGAGTACTGTACTTCAAAGAAGAATAAGTACAAATAAGTTGAGGTCATGATAACAATGGGGACTGAGGTAAACAGGACAATGAGGATGGCAAAAAGGTCTCGCCCTGATTAAGATAACTGTAGCTTTGTGAGTTACACATGAATGTTGTTTCCTGAAATATATCCAACACAGCCAGCTGTTAATCTGAAGTATAAAAAAATTAAAAATGCAAGATGAAATGCACGTTTATGTCATACACCTTAGAACTTGCTGAGTACTGAGACAAAGGAAGCATTTCTTAATGTCCGGCCATATAAAATAGCTCTGAGTTCGTACAACTCAATTTTCATTTTGTTTAAAATCACAATACAGTCATCCCCCAATGTCAGACACAGATACTTACTTAACGTATCAATCCCTGCACAAACACAATGACTCCTTTCTCAAAAACATGACGAATAATGACAGGTCTGGAATATGGCTGTGATAATACGTAAGTGCTAAGAGTTTGTACCAAGAAAATAATAACACATCAATCAATTGTTAAAAGTGCTTTCCAACAAAGTCTCACAAAATGCACACATATTTACCACAGTAAAGTTATTTTTATGCAATTGCCAGTCACCTCTGTCTGTGCCCAGCACTCCCCTAGAGGTGTCTATGGGCCATCCTTGAAGGGTAACTCTTCTGTGCCATTGACAATATAGGGGATTTACATTTCACTGACATAGCATACAAAAGTGTAATAGAAACAGAGGCTCCCTTCACTCTGGAATAAAATCCCAGTCCAGGTTAGGCAGAGTCCCTCATTGACTCTCTTCAAGAGGAATCTTGATGAGTGGATGGGAGATCGTGGAGTTTACCCGGTATCACTTCTGTGTCACTGTTAGATAGAGGCACAGTATACTAACCTCAAAAAAGGGCATAGCAAAATAAATTTAAAATGGGTGGCGAAAGCCAAACACATTCTGGCTAGGCTTATAAATGCCCTAGGGCAGATAGCCTAGTATGAACCTATGAACCTATGAACCTATGAACATTTGTAACAATAACACTTGTGATGAAAGTTAATAAGGTGGTGTATCTGAGAAAGTAAAATGCCCTGACAAAAATGCCTATGCCATCAGTAAACTTCCAAGAAGTGCATACAGATAAAAGTAACATTTGCTAATATATATATTTCTTAGTATCATGTGAGCAAATCTAGTATGTAATTAAAAAAATCAATCATACCTTATCAAGATCAGTAGTCTTTTGTGCAGATAAATCCAACGTAATTGTGATCTTCTTCTGTGTTGTCTTCCATACACAGCTCTCTTCATCTTCAGGTTCCCTAGCTCCACAGTTACCTTTTTATTGTGTAGATTCAGGCCTGTGGGCATGGTGAAGATGTCAAAGTGGTGTGAACTCATTAGAATTGCTGAATCCCAAATCTTGGCTCCATGTAGTAGGTGTAAACATAGTGTAGGCACTCCCTCAGTGTCAGTTGTTAATGGATTGCAAGTGTGAATGATTACAAGTAGGGAGAAAGAAAACACAACAGCAATTTAGACTCTGTTACCTGGAGTGGGTGCGTCACCCAGGTTACACTTTCAAAGTGTAGAAGTAATTGTATCAAGGCTTTAAGTGAAAGTAATCAGCACAGATTTCTCAGTTTCTGTTCAGTAATATCTGAACTCTGCTGACTTTGTTGAAAACTGTATATTATTGCCATGTAATATTCTTATATGGTTTAAGGACAATGACACAAAATGCCTTGCAGACTGCATGTCTGAGATCACTGCTCAGATAAGAGAAGAATGAACAACATTCAAAGAGAAGACAGACCTGCACTGCTGCAAACAGTACTCATAAATGGTTATGTGATCAGTCATTGCACTAAATATGTAATTAGGACATGTGCAAACACCCAAGATTATACAACTGTTATATATCTTGTTAATACTGTGGATGAAATGGGACTTGCTTGTATGCACAATGATTTGCATTCCTGCTGCAAAGCTATTTCTGTGGCAAAGAGTGACATTCATACTGTGTTTTGCAGGTTCATTGGTGTGACAGTTCAAATCCAGATTTATGTAAAAAATCTTTAATGTGCTCTAAAATTTATTTTGTAATGTTGTTAATGTTTTTTATATTACAATTTGCACAGTGAGCAACTTAGCACAAACACAATGAAATGATAAATCAAATACATTTCATGTAATGTACTTCTATGATAAAGACTACACAAATTACACCTGTGAATCAAGTGTGTGTGTAACACACCTGGCAAAAATGATGAAACACACAGTGTATACCATCTGAAGATCATGGTTCATTTCCCACATTTGGCTTTTAAGAACAAAACCTAATAAACACTGTTTGCACAGATAAAACAAGGTGAGTTTTGCCTGTCATGTTTGCACGTTGCTTACCTTCACACAAATCCGGTCTAATGGCCCACACATGAAGCAGACAGAACACCTGCAAAACAGTAGCAGACAGTAGTCATTTTCAAAATGGATACATTGCTACATTTTTTGCTTACTAACATTCAAACCTACTAAGCAGCATCACATGGCTGTCAGCAACCATCCCCAACACCTGCAGGTCTAGAATACCTGCAGACAGGAAGCAGACAGTAGGCAATTTCAAAACAGATACATTGCATTGTGTATGGTTTGCCACAGCTCACCACACTAAGTGGTGTTGCTCAGCGGGCAGCACACATACAGAGTAATGAATGTGAAAATATACAGCTGGTACCTAGCTGTCCCTCTGGTAGCAGTTGTAAGTTAAGGGTTATGGTTTGGATAAGCCTGGGTCCTAATCCAGCTGAGCCCAAACTTTTCTTACTGATGTACAGCTTTACTTTATATACACATTAACAGTGTAAAAATACATATATCAATAAATATCTATAGCATGTGCATTGAGCATACACAGAATATCAGAGATATATTACATGTGTAATTGTAGTTTTCAGCACAATTATCGTTGTTCAATTACACAATTACAGAGCCAGAGTAATGCTTGTCCACTCACTTTTATATAAAAAAAAACAATGTAAACATAATTACAAATAACAATAAGTATGCATAGCACTGGAGCTCATATGAATTGTATGTGTGACTGAGGGTATACTGACAGTTATGTTTCAGTAATTATAATTGCCTGCAATGATACTCATACACACACATGAATGTATAAACCGGACCTTGTAAGGTCACATACATATATGGTTAACCCCTCACTCTGTCATGTGTATTTACATATAATTTATGAGCATGTTTGGCAAGCACTTCTGTGGCAAGGATGAATAATCACTTATATAGACGAATATGTTTTGTCTATGTTGCATAGGTTTGAATCCCACATTGTACAAATTAATTTTATCAGGAAGTAATGCCACCCAAAAATGTATCAGGTCATAATTTATAGCCCCAATAAGTGTCTGCAAAGTTAAATCAACTGACAGATACAGCAGCAACCAAACCATAAACTAATGCCAACTGTCAGATTAACCTTCCTATTTTAAAAAAAAACTACTTTCCTATCTGTTTGGCACAGTTGTTGTCTGCTTAATGTTGCTCAAACTCGGTTGGCACAGTTGTTTGGGTTTGCACACTGGCATTAAACACAATAACATGAATTGGTGGGAAAACACTCTTAACTATTGCTGTTTGGCCTGAGTGGACATGTCTGGAGGTAGAAGGGAAGGTGCCCAATTTAGGGCTCAAAGGTGGGGTGTTGAGGAGTCCATAAGTTTTGTTGGCCTCCTTGTAAAGCACTACAACTGAAGGCTGCTGCATGGAAATTTTACTGGGTCTCAGTACAAATTTGAGGCTTGGAATTATCTGCCCAAGGCTGTCTCCAGTGCAACTGGCATTTCATGCACCACTTTAATGACCTCAAAAGGCACAAGCAGGATGCACTCAATCAGTGGTTGGCTGTGTTTAGGACTGCTGACATCCCACAGTTGTATATGTATATAGATAAAGAGAATTTAAATTGGATATAAAGCTGCATATAGGCAAGACTGGTATGCATAATGCTCTTCTCTTGTTCTCTCCATTTCAATCTACAGCCAACCAGGAGATAATGGCCAACAGGGAAACCCATGCTGAGCATTTAGAAAGATTGAGAAAAGCAAGGAATTTATATACAGAACAACATAACTATTGTTTTATCTAAAGTATTGTTCTATACAGTAGCAGCAAATTAAACATGCATATCTTAACTGTAAAATCAAGCATACATGCTTCAGTCTGTAGCATAAGCCAACTGTAGGAGTCAATTCTAATACTGTAGTCAGACATTGTGGATTCAAATTCCACAAGTAACAAATATATAGTAAAATCATTTAAAATATTACATAATAATTTCAACAGTAGTGGCATACATGCCCTGCTGTTAACTTAATCTGTATTATTTGACCAAGCATATGTGCAATATATACATATTATAAGGATTACTTGGAACAAGCATGGGTTCAATTTGTAGTTGTTAAAAAGTATACTTAAATATAACAGTAGAAATAAATGTGTTATATTGTACTAATTTATTGTATGTCACATATGATGGTATTAATTATCTCTTTTTTTTCTCTCACCCCAACCCTTATCTCTCTTTTTTTATTTTTATATGTGTGGTCACAGCTCTTTGATGTCATACGTTTCTGACTACTCACAAAATGTTATACAACACAGGGAGGTAGGCCAACCACTGTGGCTCAGCCTGTCCCTGCTTCACTAGCACCTGCATTGAACCCAGCACATCTGGTACCCAACCTGGCAGTACTGCTTCTGTTGACCTGCACTACCTGGGCATTCCACATCAGGTAGCATTGCCCAGGCAGCTGGTGCTGTGGTACCCTCTGGGAGTATTGGTGGATGTGGAGATTATGTCACCTGCTTGGAAATGCCAGGCTTGGTGCCTTAGGCCTCGAGAGCACCATTGGTGCACTCCTCAGCTAGATGGAGAGGATACTCTCTCTCTTAAGGTGCATAAAAAAGACATCAAGCACACTAACAGCCAGCAGAGTAAGTGGGCAGTGATGATAGTTTTGCGGGTGAGGACTAGATTCTCACTGACCCCACATTTGTCAGGCATGGGCATCTGATGTCCTCTTCCTATCCACAATCATGGTGTTCCCCAATCTGTTGCATCCCTCACCATCCCTGTGTCTTGAATTGTTTGTCCTGTTTGTCTATATCCACTACCTCACCTACGTGATTTACCTGACCTAACATACCTACGTCCCTTACCCAAAATTTCTCTCTTACTGAAATCAAATCAAGAAATTGGGCACCTGTCCCACAACAAAAAATATCGCCCCATACATAGCTCACCAGTTTGCACATGTGCCTTCTTGATGCACTTGATTCAGTCCTGTTGGCTATACAACATGATTGCGTTGTTGCCACCCCTCATTGTTGAGGCAACAGTCCAAATGCAGACAATATTTTGTACATATTTTCATTTTACACTGTTGAAGAAGTGGATAGGTATGGTTCTTTCCTTCCTCCCTCCTGCACATTCCTATATTGCTTGCCCTTTGTTCTTCCCCGTGCTTGCCCCAATTTCACCACCTTTAATTACATCAAAAATAGAGTCACATACCACATGCAAGGCAGAAATGGCCCCTAATGAAGCCCTTCACTTTTTGTTTTTGTGTTTATGCAGAGTTTCACATCACACACCAATGCCAAGAGACAGTTTATCTGGGCTCAAAAGAAATATCTCAATGCACTTACGCCACACTTGCTGCCACAGAGTAAGGGAGGAGTTTTTTGCATCCAGGGATTTTCCTCTTTTCTGCAACAGTTTCTTTCTTCAGTTGTATAGTTTGATTATGGCAGGGGATCACCAGATTGGCTTCCTTTTTTGGAGGAGAGCGTCTTGGTTCTATTTGGGATGGCACAATTCATTCATTGCTTGATATTCAAGAGACCATTTTACACCTGCATGTGGGACAAAGCTATTAACATTCTCTTCTCTTCAGACACTGCTGATGTCATCAGTTATAAATAGTTGTCCAACACTATAAAAGCCATACTTGTGCTGTGGTGCTTGCATGAAGTACTGTGCTATTTGTAAATACTTAGGTAGGTGTTCTCTTCTCACTGCAGTCAACAGTATATACAGTCAACAATAACTATGGTGATAATTTTAGAATGATATGTGATCCCACAACTATGTCAAACCCTACTCTGAACATCTAATTGTAGCATACAATGATGATGTCACCCTGTATAACATGCACTCTGACAGTATTCCAGTCAAACCTGTGTTGTGTCAGTAACAATAACTACCATGTTTGCAAGCTATTTTACTACACATATAGGGGTTCTAATCTGACAGCAGGCAACTTGCATGTCTATACATAGGCCTATCACTTTTGAGACAATTTTGTACAATGATGTGACTCCACAGCCATATCCTACACTCATCTCAACATGTTCACATCAGCATACAATGATGCCATCATACTCCATAAAGTGCAATGTGACAGTGTTTCAGTCAGATATATGTGGTGTTGCTACTGTGACATTGCATGGCATTCATCTTCTATACCTATACAGATAGAATGTTCAAATCAGGTCCAGTCTACTGGTGTGTGTGTGTGTGTGTGTGTGTGTGTTGTTGGTGGTACATTATGGTCATTGTATGATCTTTGGAGTTGCTCTTCATGTCACTACCACTTTGGGAACCTTTCACGTAGCCCCATGCATCCACCATCCTCATTTTTTTATGGCCACATGAGATCCTTCCTGCAGAGGAGTAGAGGATGTCCTCATGTCAAATATGCATATCCAATTCATGAAGCATAGTCCTTCTATGAGGCTGTGCAAGCCATCCCCAGACCATTGCATGTGTTATTGCTTTTTCTGTAGTGGTGTTTTGTATATGTCCCATATGGACAGAGGCAGGATGTAATGTAATCCAACACACAAACAATAGTCTTACTATCTTCCATAATTTAGATATAGCTAGACTTTCCACTGTGTGATACCCTAAACCTTTTGTATCAGAGGCAACATGGTATATATGCAAATTACCCTTTAAGTATATCAGGTGTTTCAGCCAAATGGCAATTCTGAATGTCCATGACTTTTTCCTTTAAGTCTATTTATGGAGAAGTTCAGGCCAATAAAGGCAAACCCCTCTATCTGTGGACATGCATGTTTCTGCCTTCTTATGGCATCATAAGCATAGCATAATAGGAATGTTTGACTTTTGAAAACACAGTGATGTAATACCCAACACAAGGTTGTCATACTCAATAAGAATGCAGAAACATGCATGTCCATAGCTAGAAGGGTTTGGCTTTATTGGCCTGAAGTTGTCCATAGACTTAAAAGTAAAAGTAAAAGAAAAAGCCATAGGTATTCAGAATTGCCATTTAGCTGAAACACTTGATATCCTTAAAGGGTAATTTGCATATATACCATGTTGCCTCTGATACAAGAGGTTTAAGGTATCACACAGTGGAAAGTCTAGCTTTGCTGGATTTTTCCTTTTGTGTTTTTTAACCAGTTGGTTTTCCTGTGTGACCTTTTTACTCATTGCTATAATAGGTTCATAGGTAGATACTAGGCTATCTGCCCTAGGTCATTTATAAACCTAGCCAGAGTGTATTTGGCTTCCGCCTCCCTATTAGATTAGCCTACTGTACCTCTGTAAAGTAGGTTACAGAAGGTACCCTTTTAAGATTAGTTTACTGTGCCTCTGTCTAGCAGGGACACAGAAGAGATCCCAGGGGTGAATTTGTGATTTCCCATCCACGCGTCCAGATTTCGCTTGAAGAGGGTCAGCGAGGGGCTATGTCTAACATGAATTGGGATTCTATTCCAGAGTGAGGGGAGCCTCTGGGAAATGAATCTGTCCCTCCAGCATGTCCTATTTATTTTTGTGCTGAGGTTTAGGTCCCTGGAGCATGTAGCTCTAAGGGACTTGGATATTTTGAGGTGGAGCATGTCCATTAATTCTGGGTTTGACATGGCTTTGTACGTCAGGCATAGATCGCCTCTGAGTAGGCGGTAAGCAACTGAGTAGAGCTGGAGTTTCTTTAGTCGAGGCTGCATAGGACATCTGTTTGTAGCCCATGATCCTCTTGGTGAGGTACTTTTGAGGTCTCTCCAGTTGCTGCAGGTGTCAGGTAAGGTACATCCCAAAAGGGGCATTGTATTCAATTATGGGCCTGATGAGTGATGAGTAGAGGGGCACAATGACCTCTCTTGATCTAGATGTGAACCCTTTCGTGATAAGGTGGGCTATATAGAAGGTCTTTCTAACCACTTTGGCAACGTGATTATCAAAGGAGAGATTACTATCTACGTTGGTCCCCAAATCTCTAATTACTTCTTCCGTGTAATGGATTACCACCTATGTGGTAATTTGTGGGCACCTTGTTTTTCTCAAAGGGATGACTATGCACTTTTAGCATTTAGCTTGAGGCCATGGCTCTGGCACCAAGCATCCGTCTCTGTGAGACCCTTTTGGAGGATGCTTGTGTCAGCTGGAGATTCGATTATGGCCCCAGTTTGCAGTCATCTGCGAACTTTGTCAGCCATAATCCCCCCCGTGTTAGCCTGAACCTCAGAGAAGTATATACCGAACAAGAGAGGTCCCAGAACTGAGCCCTGTGGGACTCCACTTGTAACTGGTTTGGATTCGGACATGGCACCTGCGATTCTGACCATGTGGGTTCTATCTCTGAGCCAGTTTGCAACCCATCTTGTGATATAGGGGTTGATATTTAAGCTGGTAAGCTTATTTATGATGCCCGAGTGGGGTATTGTGTCGAAGGCTTTTACGAGGTCCAGGTAGGCTGTGTGGACTACCTTGCCCTCATCTATGGCTTTGGTAACTGTTTCAAAGAAATCAACTAGGTTTAAGAGGCAAGATCTGCCCTTAACAAAGCCGAATTGGGTAGGGTCCAGTGTCTGGATGCTCCCAATGTCTTTGTTTATGAGTTCCATGATAATATTCTCCATAGCTTTACAGACCAGACTAGTCAGGCTTATGGGGCGATAGTTTCCGGGGTCCATTGTGGCACCACCTTTGTAGAGTGGGACCACTGTAGCTGTACGCCATTCTTTGGGTACATATCCTGTAGTAAGGCTAAGTTTGAACAGTGACTTAATGTGAGGGTTCAGTTCTTCTTGGAGCTCATGTAAGACACAGCCAGGGACACCGTCCGGTCCCATAGATGCTGTGTTTTTTGCTTTGGAGAGGGCAGCTTTCACCTGTGCATCTGTGATGTCAGGGAGGTTACATTCAGTTGGGATAGGCATTTGCTCCTTTGGGGGGAAGGGGGGGAGAAGTTTGCGCTGAATCTGTCTGCCAGGATGTTGGCTATATCTGTAGGTTCAGTATATTTTGTACCGTTATGCAACAATTTAGAGCATATCTGGGAGTTTCTGCCCATGCTCCTGACATAACTAAAGAAGGCCTTGTGATTATCTTTAGTGTCTAGGGCAATTTTTCTTTCGAAACTGGCCTTTGATGATTTTATGAGGGATCGAAGTTTCTTGCTAATACTGATCAGAGATGCCTTCCCTTTTTGGGATTTTGCTCTGTCATGTAGTAACTTCCTCCTTCTGTTGTATAGCTTATTTATGGCTGGGGTCCACCAAACCGGTCTCCTGTTTTTGGAGGAGTGAGTCTTGGTTTTATTTGGGATAGCATGATCCATGCATTCCTGCAGGTGCTCATAGAGTGCATTTGTAAAGGATTCTGTGGATTGGGCTGTATTATCCTCTGGCCCAGGGGCTTTGAAGGATTCCACCTCAGTCTTGAGAAGTGCAAAGTTGGCTTTTGAGAAATTCTTTACAGTGATTTCCTTGGCTGGGGGTGGGGACGGGATATGGATGTCCAGGGAAATTTGTTTATGGTCTGATCTTACCAATGAGGGGTTTACCTCTGGTGTGGAATATAGAGTCCCCATGTTGGTGATGACCAGGTCCAATATGTTGTTCCCTCTTGTGGGAGTGGTGACCAGTTGTTCCATTGCATTAGAGTTTATAAATTCAAGGAACTGTTGGGCGAGGGTGTTTGGGCTTGAGTAGTTTTCCCAGTCAATGTTTGGGTAGTTGAAGTCACCCAATAACATAGTGTTTGGAGAGACCTTCATATTCTCCAGTGTTCTCAGGAATGCCAAGTGGGGTTCCTGTAATAGGGAGGGTGTTCTGTAGCAGGCTACAAACTGAAAGGCAGTTTTGCCCACTGTTAGTTGCACATGGATGGTTTCTGATGCTTTGTGCAGTGCCACTAACCTGGAGGTGTAGGTATCTTTGATGAATATAGATACACCCCCTCCTTTTGTGCTTTGGTCTGAGTTTTGGGGCCAAAACGCATGGTATGAGTTATAACCTGGTAGTGCTGGGGTGCTCTCAGGAGCTTTGAACCAGGTTTCTGTTACTGCACAGACATCGACTTTCTCCATACTGAGGAGAGCCTTGAGTGTGTGCATCTTGAGGTTTAGACTTCTGGCATTGAGTAGCATTGCCTTTAGTTTTTTTATCCTTGGGTTGTCTATGGAGGTGGGTTTGTCCTTTGAGCCTTGCCTAAAAAAGGCACTATGGGGGTGGCAAGAGCCTTGGCCAGTATATGAAAGCCTAAGGGTGACAGGTGCAAGCCATCCCTAGCGAAGCTATGTGACTTGTCGAGCATGTCATTCCAGGATGACAGACACTGGATCCCCTTTGAATTACACCAATACTTTAGCCAATTGTTGAAACTGATCATTTTGTCTTTATACTGTGGCATCATTCTTGGTGAGAGTAAGATGCTACTCATGGTCAGGGTCATACCAGCCTGGGCTACATGGTCAGAGAGCTCCTCTATATCTCTTTTCATGTAGTCCAGGGAGGTACATCTCAGGTCATTCACACCAGCATGGACAATGACGGAGTCATACTTGTACTTGCTTTGGAGTGACCTGAGTGCTTGCGTTATGTGGTGGATCCTGGCACCTGACAGGCAGCTTACAGTGACCTTCTCCTTGTTCAGTCTGGTGAGTGGGACATCAGTGTGCCGGACAATAGAGTCCCCTATAACAAGTGTATTTGGTGTGTTGTTTGGCCTTAAAGGCTGTGACTGTGAGGCACACTGATTTTGTGATATATGTGATTCATGGATATTGTTGAGGGGTAGCTATAAGGATTTTTTTTCATGGTATAATAATGGCTAGGAGTTTGTGTAATGTTGGTCTTCAGCCTAATAATGTTGTATGATCCTATTAAGAGTTGACATGTCAATGTTGTCATTGACATATATTACACTGAGGTGTGGAAGTACAGTATGGTTATAAGAATGTCTTACATTCTGTGAAGTGAGCTAATGTATTGATGGCCATTGATGAAATTGCAGTACATGCTCCTTCTATAACAGTTGTAATAATATGCCTCCTGAGAGCTATTGACATGGTATGATACACTTGTATGTATATTGTTGGCACATTGGGACATGTGTTGTTGTAGTACAGCAGATCAACCTTCTACCCAGTTCATGTTCCTCAATCACAGTGATGCTTACAGTATGGCACAGGTATGCATTTGTCTACATACCACTGTGACAGACATCAATATCAGTTCATATTGATTACATGGTCACATAAGTCTTGTCTCATACACATGTTGGTATGCTGTGATATACACAACCAATGTATCACATTTTGATGTAACTGCAACCTAGTGGAATTCATTGTATGTGTAGTTGTGTTGCTATATCCAAGGATTATTGAGGTGGGCAGCAGCACTATGGTGTTATTATTAACATTTGTGTCAGGAAATGTTCTGCATGAGCCACAAACAACTGATTTGTAATGTGTCCTGATATACATCAGGCCACTCAAACACAGCTTGCCCATGAAACACATATAGGCCTATGTTGTGCAATTGATGTAATTCATGACATTGTTACAGTTGTAGGACTGTGGCATAGTACCAGTGTGTGGAGTGTGCTGAATGACCAAGGTTGTATTTGTAGGTCTTTTCACAAATCATTTATTCCAATACATGTGAAATGTTAAGGGGAATACACAACTAAGCACAGATCTGTACGTGGATGCCACCAGATGTACCCCACCGGAGGAAATAGACAATCTGCTAGCTGACAGTTTGTCTCACAAATCACCCTCCTGTCGCCACTGGCTATCAGACAAAGTATACATGCAAACATTACTCAGTTTTTATTTCAAGGAGGGCAGGCCATCTGCGCACTCACTAAGGTTAATAACATAAATTCAATGGGCCCTGAGAACATCACAGATTCCCTATAGCGTGACTCAAAACATGACCTACCAGACATAGTTGAATCCATATTTCAACACAGCCTTCAGACAGCCTATGTTCCCATAGAAGGATGTACATGAACATGCATCCTTCTGACTGGAGGTGACTATTACCTGACAGTGCTGACACATGGCATTATAGACAGATCCTGACTCTCCTCATCTGTGAGGTAGACCAATGAGTCATCATGGATCTTCTCTAAAAGGACACAGGCAATGTCCTGACTGTGTACAAAACACATGTGATTTGTTCAGGCTACATCATATCAGTTACATCTGTTCAATGTCCTCAAGAAGGTCAACAAAGGCATTCATGATGATGATGATGATACTATCATCCTGCAGAACTTGACCTGGCCAAGGCATTTGACAGAAATACGCACTCAGCTATTACCAAGAAACTGTCACAAGTGGTCATAAACACCTACTTCACCAAGTGAGTAGACCACTTGGTTACATACATGACAGATTAATATGTTGAAGTATGTGAAGTGACCTCTATCTATAGTCCAGTGACCAGGATAGTACCTCAGGGCTCTGTGCTAGGCCCTTTCCTGTTCATCATTTAAGTTTCAGATGTCAAGACCGACTTACACATCCTTTATCTAACCATGTTTGTGTAGGACTGCAAATTGTGGATGATCATTGAATCCAAGTGTGGTATTGGTATAATACAGAGCCAGTATCAACACACACACACATAGGATTGCTGCCACTGTCATGGGGATATAGTAGGTGAACCAAAATCACGGAGGAATTAGTTACATCATAAAAGCAAATACACAAGATAATTATCATATAGACACCCCTATGAGTAGACCAAGTGGTATGTGACCAGTATACTCAGGTAGATGGTATGTGGAACATCCACCAGCATGTGCCCACATTGGTGACTACTCACTTGCATGTAACAGAACTCCTGAGTATGTGCAGGACATCCACATTGAAAGGCATTATAGTTCCATAGTTCTCAGCCCTCATCACACTAATAACTGAGTACAATGCACCCTTTTGCATGTACCTCCCAACACATCTTCCAGGGATGAGTTACTCAAGTGTACCACATTTGCCACAGTGAGCTCATATACATCTTACTGGTCATACCTAAATATTCTTTTTGTTGCATAAACATTACTGGCTGATGGTGTGGAACCCCCATCAAGGTATTATACAAGATACAAGTGTGATACTTGTTACTGTGATGCACAAAGTAAATACATAGCTGATTGGCAACATTGATGGCATGGGTTACATTTGTGACAGTGTGGATTGTGCCATATATATAGCATGCACACCTGTCAACTATCCTGGATTGAGTGTAATTTCAAATACAGGTGTGACAGTGTCCCTCCTAACACCTCCTACAAATCTTACATTTTGAGGAAGGTATGCTTGATTCCCCTCAGAAATTGCTGACAAATCATAATAGTTGTGCAAGTGTGTTTTTGCAGAACCATCTACTATCACTCACAATCACATATGTTATGTCAAAGACAAGGCATTACTGGTGGCATTATACTGATATTGTCCATGATTGTGCATGCTTCTGTCTACTGTTATTCATGAGCCTGTTACTATGTGTCTCGCTTGGTTGAGACCTGTGCTGACATTACATTCATATTCAGGAAACTTATTTTGCACAGCTTCACAATATGCATCTATCCCCAACTGTATATACCATCCCTGATAAATTTTCTTCCCATTGTTCATGTCATGTCAGGATGCTTGAATCACAAAGACTCCTCTTCATTGATAGTTCACCTTATGTGACAGTCACATAATATACAATAACTGTGCAGAACATTCTGTATCATGTCAATATGCGATTGTGGCTTTCTGTGCAATCCCCCAG
Organism: Protopterus annectens; assembly: GCF_019279795.1. Classification (NCBI taxonomy): domain Eukaryota; kingdom Metazoa; phylum Chordata; order Ceratodontiformes; family Protopteridae; genus Protopterus; species Protopterus annectens. The sequence continues at coordinate 1,132,748,531 of NC_056733.1, read as the reverse complement.
ACCTAGTTTGCCTGTAGGTAAACAGGTGTACATGCCTGGAGGTGTTTGTGATGCTTTATATGGTTTCTTGGCCAGCAACACTATTGCTGGATGCAAAACCTCGCTTTTTTAAGTTTGCGGTACACTGAATGCATATGTAATTAATTCTGCTGCTCACCACTCAAACTCATAAACTCCATGTAGGCTTTGTGCTAAGAATACATGGAGTTTATTGAATCCCCAGGCTGAACTAAACAGTGCTAAGGTTGTCCTTAACAAGATCGGGTCTTATGCTAGGGACTAACAGTAGATAGCGCTCGCTGCCAAATAGCAGTGGCAGGAGGTAAAACAGTATTTTAAAGCTGTTAGAACTTATACCACAACAGAATGAAATGTCTTAACAGTCTTAAAATCAGTTTTTCCTTCTGCCAGAGAAGCACTTTGTTTCTGCCTGCTGTACCTCTCAGCTCTCCCTGATTATGCAGAACCCACCTGAATTTGTCCTGCTCTTCATACATTTTTTAATTTTCTGGTAAGTCACTGAGTATTACTGACAGTCAGTCAGTAATGTCAAACATTAGAGTTCTATACTTGTTCAGAAAATGCACGTTAATGCAAAACTGCTATTTTATTAACTTTTTAACTATAGCAGTATTTAAAAACTGTCCCTAATTTTGATAATTTGTCCCTCCATTATTGTTGAATTTGTCAAGAATTTTAAGCAACGAAGTTAAGAAGTGTGCTGCTATCTTTGACAGCATGTCCTAATTATTTTACCAGCTTTCAAAGCCAGTAAAGTGTTTTCCATTCTCATACACTTTCTTTTTTATGTGTGACTGGTAGTATATGGAGCAGATAAACTTACATTGCCTGCAAGGGGTTGTGTTCAGGCCTCTAATCATAACTCTCTGTTACGTGTTCTCAATATGGATGCCAAGACTCACCTCTCTAGTTTCTCTCTTGATATGAGTTTCCTGGCATATATGTCTTGAACGCATTGATACCCAATTATACTCTTATATATCTTTAACGCTCTGAGATATAATTTCCTGTACAGTAGCCTGTCCTTTTGCTGTGCCATTTATTTTCTGTTAGTAGTATCAAGATACGTGCTTTCAGGTATGATATAAGACAGCAGGAATACAATGGTGAAGAGCTGGTATAACATATACATCTTTATAGATGCACTAAGCAATGTAGAAGGAATTATGCATTGATTGTTGCATCACTGTTATAAAAAGGCTGGCAGAGGGAAGAGCCATGATTTTTTTGTATATTAATGAATGCTATTTATGTGTATCATCTACTAGATAAAGATAAAAAAAATCCACTGGAAACTCTTAGAATAGATATTCAGCTGAGACATTGCTGATATCCCTCTTCAGTTACTTTTCTTTTTTTTGTACTGTTGATCCTCAGCAGTATGAAAACATCCTTACCAGATTATCTTCTTTTGTTCTCATAAAGTAGAAGCTTCTGCTTGTATGATGTTGTTGCAGTCAAGAGGTGGACTTCTTAATATGATCCACAGGCTTGTCTGACAAATGTAAAGAAAACTGTGTTATGTGCTAAGCTTCAAAAATGTAACCACAGTGCACCCTGTTGGAAGAAAGCTGATATGTAAAGACTTTTACAACTGTGTATGACCTCAAGCTTGGAGATAGGATGTCTGGGCTATGAAATTCTTTCTATTGTCCTAAGACATAGATAATTACTAGGTTTCATGTGTAAAGTGTATTTTATTGCTGTGGCTTCCTGGCAGGTGCAGATCAAAAAGAAATGTTAACATTTTGAGTTAGGCAGATTATTGTAGATATTTTCTGTATTTATGTGAGACTATTCTACAATATTGATTTAGAGTATTTTCCTGTGATTTCTGAACTCTCTAATGTCATTTTTTGAATTAATAAGTATTGTCTTGTGTTTTTATTATTTATTATTAAATCTTTTAAACCTTTCAGCTGTGGCTGTTTTGTATAGAGATACTTTAAACTCTAGAGTACTTGCATGTATTTGATGATACTGTACCAGCCACTCTAATAGCCTTAGCCCTGGTCACACTTACCATTTGAATAACAGTAACATTGCACAGTAGAATTTTACACCCTTTGGTAAGGGCCTTTATAGTAGCTGATAAGAGTAGTTGGTTGCAATGAATTACTACCTTATAGCCTGGGCAGAAGAGGGCATAGCTAGTGAACCTGTGCCAGCCTTCCCCCGGAGTGTCTGTGTGTTTGTATATAACTCAAATCTCAAAGTGTGTGTGTGCCAGCTACTTGGGCAGGGATATGAAGCACTGGTTGGACAGAGAGGGTACTGGAGGTTTTGGCTTGACTACTCAGCTGAGATATGAACCCTATAGCTGTGCCAGTGGGGAGTCTTATTGGGGATCTGGAGAGAAAGGGAGAAGCCAGCCCCAGACTGACTGTGATCTCTGTGTGCTCTTATGAGAAATTGTACGTTACTGTGTATGTACTTATTATCCTCCCAATGTGGACGCCTCTCACTGCTGGTAGTGGTGAGGATTGAGGCTTTTTGATTACTGGGCCAGTGCATGGGCATCACAATATATATAATAGTTTACTCTTAGCTCATAAACTTCTCCAGCTAGTTAACAAGTGTAACAAAATAAACCACATGCATTCCCCATTTGAAGTGCCCACTGGAAAGTTCTGGAAATTAAGTAAGCCTTAACATGATGACATACCCCTTTTGTGTCTTATAAGCAATCTGCAGTATTGTCTGAAATTATTTTGGTACCTACTTCACTTATGAATCTCTTTGCTGGGATGCAGTCTTTCACAAAGCTGCAAAGGCAGGATAGGGTAAGAGTTTAATGTAAACCCGTAACAGGCTAAGTGGGCAACATCTACTTGTGAATATCTCAATGAAAGACAAGTCCTCAGAAGTCTTAATCTGTGGAGTCTTTTATGGTCCTATGAATCCAGTACTGTTTATTATACAGTGTCCACTGCACAATGTAAAAGACAGTTTTACATTTGCAACTTGGGAAGGAGAGCATTTTGCAAATAGTAGCTTGGCAGAAGCATACCTATTAATGAATATAGATGAACCCATGAAACTTCAGAACATCTGTTGATCCTTAACACACATATAGGCTTGTTCAACTGTGACAGACTGGAATTTGAACAATGTTTGTGCCAGCAATATGGCATGTTACATGGAAAAATAAACACACAGTACTACCTGGGACACAATGGCAGACATGTCACATTGATGAACCTTATATGAGTAACTAATCTTGATTAGTACACATAGTGTGGACTCAATCAAACAAGATGTGTGACTTTTTAAAAGAGGAGGTATCAGATCACAGGCATATTACCAGAGGAAACTGCTAGATAAAGAAGGGGTACTACTAAAATCACCTAGATCTAAAAAATAACTTGATCAGCTACATTTCAGTCCAACTATGCCTATGTGGTTGGCATGTAATAATTTGTCTTTGGAACCGGAGACATTTTATTAAACAAATTCTTGAATGGCATGGAAAGAACAATTTGTTTTGCATTATGCCTTTTAATGAAAGCAGAAGCTGTGTATGTGTGTTTGTGTGTGTGTGTGTGTGTGTGTGTGTGTGTGTGTGTGTGTGTGTGTGTGTGTGTGTGTGTGTGTGTGTGTGTGTGTGTGTGGGTGTGTGGGTGTGTGTGTATGTCGGTGTGTGTGTGTGTGGAGGTTTTAACAAAATCCTGGAAAGTGAGAGGATGCCTGAGGAGTGGAGAAGAAGTGTATTGGTATCAGTTTTTAAGAATTAAGGGTGATGTGCATAGCTGTAGTAACTACAGAGGGATAAAACTGGTCAGCCACAACATGAAGTTATGGGAAGGAGTAGTGGAAGCTAGGTTAAGAAGGGATGTGATGATTAGTGAGCAGCAGTATGGTTTCATGCCAGAAAAGAACACTATGGATGTGATGTTTCCTCTGAGGGAGTTGATGGAGACTATAAAGAAGGTATGAAGGAGTTGCTTTGTGTCTTTGTGGACTTAGAAAAAGCATATGACGGGTGACTAGAGAGGAGTTGTGGTATTGTATGAGGAAGGCGGGTTTGATGTTTATTTGTTTTGATGTTTCCTCTGAGGGAGTTGATGGAGACTATAAAGAAGGTGTGAAGGAGTTGCTTTGTGTCTTTGTGGACTTAGAGAAAGCATATGACGGGTGACTAGAGAGGAGTTGTGGTATTGTATGAGGAAGGCGGGAGTGGCAGAGAAGTATGTTAGAGTGGTACAGGATATGTATGAGGCAGTGCGACTGTGGTGAGCTCTGTGGTAGAAGTGATAGAAGCATTCAAGGTGGAGGTGGAATTACATCAAGGATCAGCTCTGTGCCCTTTCTTATTTGCAATGGCGATGGACAGGTTGACAGACGAGATTAGACAGGAGTCCCCATGGATTATGATGTTTGCAGATGTCACTGTGATTTGTAGTGAGAGTAAGGAACAGGTTGAAGAGCCCCTGGAGAGGTGGAGATATGCTCTAGAGAGGAGAGGAATGAAGGTTGTACAATATGTATGCATGTTGTACCTTTAAGAAGCATTTCCAAGGTCTACATGTGCATATGAATAGCAAGAACGTGCTAGCTTCAGTGCCATTTTGAGAGTGTAGCCAGAGAGTGAACATGTATGAGAGAGATAGCCAGTTTGTTTATAAGTATATCTAAATTAAAGTTGCTAAGCCTCATTCCTGATGCGTTTGTATATAATAAAGCTGCTTGAACAGAACCCATGAATGTTCATCTGTTTTATTCTGACCAGACAAGCGACATGGTGTCAGAAATGGGATATGAGAGACTGCTCTTCAGAGCTATGAGGTACAGAGCTAACAGTGTAGGTAAATTAAGAAAACTGAGAGCATAAAAGTGCCAGAATTGAACCAAAAGTAATGAAAACTTACACAAATTATTTATTTATTAAAAAAGATAAAGCGGTGCATTATAAGGGCAAATAGCATGGAAATATTTATTAAGCAAACAACAGGCATAAAAAGTTTATTAATTAAATGAAATGTTCAAAATTAAGATAAAACGATTATCAGAAAAGCACATAAGGGGTTCAGAGTTACCTCAGAATTGCGAAACAAGCATGTTTAAAGGAAGAATGAGCATGTTTAGAGTAAAACAAGTACAAGAAAAGTACAAAGGCCACAAAAAGAGATTAAATGGGCAAAACAAATATAATAAAGGGCATAAAAAGGGCATATTAAGCATAAATAAAGCAGGGCGACTGGATATTTTTTGGCGAATTACAGTGTTTTGACATAAAATACTATTTTGCATTGATTAAAGCTATTCGGGCCATAACTAAAGTTATTCAAAGTATCTCAGTGTGTAAAAGTGCTTACAGTGTGTGTTTATTACTGTCCATTTATTTCAAAGAGTTCACTGTGTGCAAACTGCAACTATTTCATGAAGTGCAGTCAAATTACAACAATTTTGAAAAGTTTCTTGTGTATGGTGTGTCTACTCGCAAAAGGGCCACCATTACAGTGTTTCTTGCACTGTAAAGAGTTATTTAGCAAAGTACAGCCATTTTGAAAGTGTTTCAGTGTGCTGTGTACTATTTATTCATAAAGTGCAATTACTTCAAAATGTTTCTTAATCTGAGCTTCATCTGCACAGTTTATTTACACAGTGCAGTTATTTTGAAATGTTTCTTACATTGATAAGAGGTAATTTCTCGAAGTACAGTGATTTTTCAAGAGTGTCATTGTGCCACAAAAACTTATTTTTCAAAGTATTTCACAGAGTTCAGTTACTCAGAGGCTTGCTGTGCTATTGGGCATAGTTACAAACACTGGCATAAATTTCTGCCATATAGGTATGTGTATGTGTTCATGCATACTTGCAAAGCCTTCACTATTATGAGTTAATATGGCAGAGGCATTTCGCAGACCAGGTCTACTTGTATTTAATCAGAATATTGCAGAGAAATGGAGAATATTTGAGCAGGAGTATGATATTTTAATACAAGCAGCTTATTCTAACAAAGATGCAAGCACCAGGACATTCATTTTATTAAACCTACCTGGGCAGAGGCCATTGAAAGAGAGCATTCATTTGTGCATGCACCAGCAGTATATGAAGGAGAAGGCTGAATCAAGAGAAGACCCCTGAGTATCTGAAATGCAAATTCAGAGAAATGTGCAATCACAAGACAAATGTTACATTAAAAAGGCATTTGTTTTATACAAGAGATCAAAAGCAAGGAGAAACATTTGCAGCTTATATTACTTATCTGAGAAACAAAGATAAAAAGTGTAGGTTTGGTGATTTAAAAGATGAGTTAATGAAGGACAGGCTTGTGTGTGGTATTATTAGTGCTGGTGTGAGAAAAACTTTGCTTTGTGACAGTGATTTAATGCTGAGCAAAACTATTGAGATTTACCATATCCGTGAAGTTACAGAAAGGCACACAAATATGCTTGCAAGTGACAAGATCATGGTTTCAGCAGGCTCTAGAGCAAATGTAAACAGCATGCAACATATGACTAGCAGAAACAGGCCTAAGCACATTGGCAGCTGCAGCCCCTGTGGGCGTGGCAGGGAGAACTCATAGTTTTCCAGCACGTTTTAAGACTAGTTCAGTTAAAGGAACATGCTCAGTGAGGCGCAAGGATGAATCAGCAAAACCCAGGTCAAGCTTTATTGTTAACTGTCACAACTGTGGTGACAACCATGAGTCTAAAAGAGAAACATGCTTAGCATTTGGTCAACAATGCTACAAGTGTAAAAAATAGAACCATTTTCAAAAGTTTTGCCAATCAAATAAACCTCACTCAGTTGCAAAGAAAGTTCACTTAAAAAAGCAAGTTGATCATAGAGAAAGCTGCAGTTCTACTTTCTATGTAGATGGTGTAGCAGTAGCTGGTGAAAAGATTAATGTAGTAGATTTACTGGCAAAGAATGAAGTGTTTGTACTGTCCTGATCTATGGTAAATCCACAGAGTTCAAAGTAGACACTGTTTCAAAGTACAATGTTATATCAGCAGACACATTTGCTAAGGTGAGAGCTGGTGAGTAACTTAATTTGGCTAGTTGTACAAAGCTCGTTGCTTATGGAGGTGTAGAAATTCAAATGAAAGCCTCAGCAGTGCTTTCATGTTGTTTTGCTGGTAACTGTTACAGATTGTTATTCTATGTAGCCTTAAGACCTGTGCAGTCATTACTGGGTCTCAGAGACAGTTTGAGAATGAATCTGCTATCTTTTACCAAAAAGTTCATCATATAAGCACATGTCCCAGTTCCAGTTTCACTGATACTATTTTCTCAGAATATGCTGATGTTTTCGATGACAAGTTAGGCAAACTTCAAGTTGTGTATTCTATGATGTTAGACCCAGAAGTCAGCCCAGTGGTCAGACCAGCAAGAAGAGTTCTGATAGCTAGGCAGAACAAAGTCAAAGCTCAGTTGGATAAAATGGTACAGCAAGGTGTAATTTGTCCAGTTACAGAACCAGCTGAATGGGTGTCATCTAAGGTAGCAGCTCACAAAAAAGGCTCAGACAAAATTAGAATATGTATTGATCCAAGAGATTTGAACAAAGCATTAAAAAGACCTTACCATCCTAAGCGAACAGTTAAGGAAGTTGCAACTCTGATACCGAATGCCACTGTTTTTCCTGTTTTGGATGCAGAGTTTATTTTGGCAAGTGATGCTTGATTGCAGATCTTCATTACTGACTACATTCAGTACCCCATTTGGAAGATATAGAATTCTCAGGATGCCATTTGGAATACATTCTGCGAGTTAAGTCTTTCAGCATGTAATGGAGAAAATTTTTTCAGGTTATCCATGTGCCATACTAGTAGATTTATTGGTTGGAGGCTATGATGAAGCAGAGCATGACAGAAATCTCAGGAAAGTTCTAGACAGAGCACATGAAGTGAACTTAAAGCTCAATCTTCTAAAGTGCAGATTCAGACTACCAGAAGTTACATATGTAGGACATTTATTTACTAGCACTGGCTTGAGACTAGACCCATTCAAGCAAGCAGCCATTCTTGAGATGCCACCTCCAGATAATGTTCAAGGTCTACAATGTTTTCTTCATATGGTCAACTATTTAGGCAAGTTTATACAAGACTTCAGTGAGTTGACAACGCCATTAAGAGAGCAAAAATGTTATATGGATTTGGCTAGAACAGCACCAGTGAGCATTTGAAGACCTTAAGCAGAAAATTGCTACGCCACCTACATTAAGATACTATCATATCAACAAACCAGTAACTCTTTCCTGTGATGCTTCAAAATTTGGTCTTGGCACAGTTATTCTTCAAGAGAGCAGACCAGTATCTTATGCAGCTACACCTCTTACCCAAACTGAGATGCAATATGCTCAAATTGAGAAGGAACTTTTGGCAAATGTATTTGCATGTTCAAAGTTTCATGATTATATTTATGGTTGCGCTGTTCAGATTGAAACTGATCATCAACCTCTAGTTACTATTTTAAAGAAACCTATGCATTATGCTCCAGCAAGATTACAAAGAATGGTGAATAATTGCAAATGTAAAATTTCAAAATGGTCTATACAAAAGGCAAACTTTTTTATCTGGCTGATACCTTATCCAGATCGCTCAGCAATACAACTGAACAGCTTGAAGCAGAGAATTTTCACTTTGATGTTATGGAAGTGCATAATTTTTCTACCAGAAGACTTGATGAGCTGAGAGATCATACAAAGACTGATCCTGTTTTGCAAAAGCTCAACCACTGCATCCATGTAGGATGGCAGTCAAAGCAATTTAGTGTACCAGCTGAAGTGCAACCTTATTTTCCTTACAGAGATGAAATGTTGATGGAAGATGGCATTATTTTTAAAGGTCCTAAAATTGTTGTTCCTGCTTCCTTACAAAGTGACTATATCCAAATTTTGCATCCTGGTCATCCAGGTTCCGAATCTACCAAAAGAAGGGTGAGAGGACTAGTATTTTGGCCTTTTCTAGCAAAAGACATTGATAAAGTACTTTTTACTTGTTCAGTATTGCATCTGCAAAGAGAACCACTTCAGCCAAGTCAAGTTCCTGAACTACCTTGGTCAACAGTTGCCACTGATATATTTCAGTGGAACATTCAGCAGATACAGTTCCAGTTGCTATACCTAAGTCTAATTTCTATGCCACACATTTTGGTCGTATTTCCAGACTTAGTGTGAAATACACAGCAACCTAGACATGATTGTATATATGTATCTAGTTCTGTAGAATTGCATGTCAAAGAATTATTTTGTACCAACTGCATGTCAATCAATGTCGTCAATAATGCATGACCTATTTCTTAAAGATGGAGGATGTGGAATATATATGTGTGTTGTATCATTAAGAAGCATTTCTAAGGACTGAACATGCATATGAATAGCAAGCATGTGCTAGCTTCAGTGCCATTTTAAGAGTGCAGCCAGAGAGCGAACATGTATGAGAGAGATAGTTCATTTGTTTATAAGTTTATCTAAGTTAAAGTTACTAAGCCCTATTCCTGATGTGTTTGTATATAATAAAGCTGCTTAAACAGAACTCACTGAATGTTCGTCTGTTTTATCCTGACAGGACGAGTGACAAAGGTCAGCAAAACTAAGACAGAATATATGTGTGTGAATGAGAGAGAGGACAGAGGAATGGTGAGGATGCAGGGAGTAGAGTTGGCAAAGGTGGATGAGTTGAAATACTTGGGATCAACAGTTCAGAGTAATGGTGAGCGTGGAAGAGAGATGAAGAAGAGACTGTAAACTGGGTGGAGTGGGTGGAGAAGAGTGTCAGGAGTGATTTCTGACAGACGGATAGCAGTAAGAGTGAAAGGGAAGGTCTACAAGATGGTAGTGAGACCAGCTATGTTCTATGGGTTGGAAACGGTGGCAATGATAAAAAGACAGGAGTCAGAGATGGAGGTGGCAGAGTTAAAGATGTTAAGATTTGAACTGGATGCAACAAGGATGGACAGGATTAGAAATTAGTATATTAAAGGGTCAGCTCAGGTTGGACTGTTTGGAGACAAAGCCAGAGAGGTAAGATTGCATTGGCTTGGACATATGCTGAGGAGGGATGCTGGGTATATTGGGAGAAGGATGCTAAGGATGGAGCTGCCAGGTAACAGGAAAAGAGGAAGGCCTAAGATAAGGTGCATGGATGTGGTGAGAGAGGACATGCAGGTGGTTGGTGTAACAGAGCAAGATGCAGTGGACAGGAAGAAATGGAAACAGATGATCTGCTGTGGCGACCCCTAATGGGAACAGCTGAAAGAGAAGAAGAAGAAGAATGAATGAAAGCTGAAGAAAAATAAGTCTCTGACCTCTATCCTCTTCAACATTTAATCTCCCATTCTTTGTTGGTGTATCCATTCTCCCTAGGCCCTGGCATTATAGGAAAATGAGAGAGGGAGAGAACAAACAAGAACTGAGGGTGCCTTCCAGTAAGAGTCTGGATATTTTTGATTCCTCGGACTACCCCTCCATTGTTGATTGGAAAGGATGATGCACTGTCTGTCATGTTGGATCTTTTGTGAGTGTGCACTTCCACACACAAATGTGAAAAGAACGAGTGTAATTTCTCACAAACTTGAGTCTCTCACATCTATTGCATGACATTTGCAATCCTGAGTTTTCTCCCGGGTTAAATTTTTGTAGTAGGACTCTGCCAACACCCCTGAGAGGGGAAAGCCAGTTTAGCAATTTAGTACATGGGATTAAAGCTACTATCTGCAAAGAAGATTCATTCTGTAGTTTGAGTCTCATGGACTGCGAGCAAGGCACTTTAACCAAGCACTGTTCCTAGGTTGTCCCTGGAAATAGATGCATGTACTTAGTTGGATTACCTAGCTAACAAATGAATTTGAATTCCCTCACCAGTGAGCTCTTCTGGTACCTGAGCTGTTCATTAAAACTGGGTCATCTGCGGCATAGTCAAGATCAAAACCTCTTAGTATAAGGGTAGAGAAATTTATGTCCAGACTGACTAGTCCTTAGCATGGCATAGCACATATGTAATTCATACCAGTATCTATTTGAAAGAAGATTCATAGTGGTATCTGATCACTAGCTATTGGTTTTGATTTTCACTTCCAGAAAATTAATTTTAAATGATGTAGTCAGACTTCAGCACTTTATTTTGTAGGTTTCTTCCTGTGATGTTCTGAATATAAAGAAATAAAACAAGATATTTACCTTTTTAAACTCAATGAATGGGATGCAAATTAATTGTTTAATAATAATCAAAAGGCTGAGTTTGAAGCTTGTTATTTAATTTTACTCAGGGGTTACAAAGCTTCAGGAAACAGGCATGACCTTTCTTCTGAAGTTTTGTAAGGAATATGCATGTGTGTGTGTGAGTGTGTGTGTGTGTGTGTGTGTGTGTGTGTGTGTGTGTGTGTGTGTGTGTGTGTGTGTGTGTTTGTGTCTGCGCGTGTGTGTGTGCGTGTGTGTGGTACAATAGTGCAGAGAGGACAGACTTACTCCATTGTAAAAAATATATTATTTTTGTGCATATTGGACTTTCAGTTCTCAGTATTCTGAATTCACTTGAGCACCTGCTTAATATTTCAGTCACCATGTTAATAAATGAAAAGTGTAGTAATGGTTCATCTATGCTTGATTAAGTAACCCTAAAACAAGCTACACTTTTTACTGATTTTTCTAAATGGAGAAGCATAACTCCAAAATGATTTAAAAAAAAATGAGAGAATTTTTGCAGAAAGGCTTGCCTTTTTGCAATCCCATATGGGAGCTTGGCCCCTACACCTCTTCCCCTTTACATATATCTACCAGCTTTACGGTTGCACAGCAATGGGGAAGATTAAAACAAACTAAAAAGATCAACTAATATCTTCTGGTACCTTGGAAAAAAAGCTTTCCTGGGAGTATCTAGAAGAACACTAAACACGAATAGCTTATATACAACTTAGAATCATCATTACAAAAATGAATTAGCCAATTAACCAGTGATGTTCACTTGAAATTAACAGATTAGACTTGTCCAATTAATACTCATGTCCACCCCCCTTGCCTTAACATTTTCACGCTTAAGTATTAACACATTTCTTTTCTCAATAATTTTTGTTGTGCCCCCATATCACTGGTTAGTTTGAGTGACTCAGTTCTGTTGTCATCCATCCATCCATCCATCCATCCACAACCCCTTTTCCCATTTTGCACATGATAGCTACAAAATGCATAACTACAGAACTTTTTTTTCTATTAGTTTAGGTCCCAGGTATGCTTCTCTATTCTATTTTTGGATTTCATAGATTTTTTGTTAAAAATTCATGGGACTGTGTAGATGCTTATATAGATTAGGCCAACACCTTTCCGACCTTTGATTAGAATTGGATATTTATTAGTATTTCCAGGTTTTTGATGGTATTGGTCACCTGAAAAATAGACGTTTTTGAAAGGAATAGTGGCATTAAGTCTAACAAACCAGAGTACATTGCACTACATTTGTTATAATTCAAGTTGAAACTACGGTCCCTCAGCTGGTTTGATACTCCTCTCATGTATCTATTGAATAATGTATCATCTTCATCAGTAATTATGGTGACAATTTTAATATCATCAGCATAGTCAGCTGTCTAATGTATGTATGAAATCAGAAAGAAAGAAAATGGTGTTGAATAAAATTATGTCCATCACTGATCCTTGGGAGATACCTGAGCTTAGGTTACCCAGTTAGAGACAAAAGTGGATTGTAACTCTTTGAAGTATGTCTGAGAGCCCTAACTAAATTAACTTCATCAAGGATGAAATTACTTTGAAGGAAGTCAGGCCTTGAACAATAAGTTATAAAAAGCCTTTGCAAGGTCAAGATGGACAGCTGCAAAAAGTTGCCCTTGATCTATCATCTTCCTGAGTGTGAAATCAGATAAACAGGTGAAAGTTGAATAGCCCCTTATAAAGCCATGTTTTTTGTCAAGAGTAACTCCATAATCATTGTCTCCTTCAAGTGTAGGAAGCAAACATCTTTTAAAGCATTTGCTTGAGATAGATGATGGGTTGATACATTTTTAATTTTATTATGGTTCTCCCTTTCTAAAGTGGGACCACATTACCAGTTTTCATGGGATAGTACATTACCTTGCCCTAACAGTGTTGTGCAAATGAATGAGATCATGAATGGGTGTCTCAATAATAAAACATTTAAATTGTCCAGGAATGCTTTCAGGTGTAATACTACTTTTCTTTAACAAAGACTGGAGGGTTGGGGGTTGGCCTAATGGTTAAGATTTGTACCTCACAGACTCAGGATACAGGGTTTAATTTTTATCTTTGAAGAGAAATTAGCTAAGCTTAAAGTGGCATTCAGGGCAGCTAGCCTAGTACTTATCTATGAACCTAAGATTGAGATTTAAAAGCTTGATTGGCTCTCCATCATCTGCGTTCCTGTCACTCAATTGGCTCTGCTTTGCTCTCATTCATGTCTGGCTTTTCTTTAAACTTTATAATCCTCCAGCACCATTTGGGTGAAATGTCGAGTCTCTGCCAATAATGTGAGCCTGAAAGTTCCCTCTCAACTGGCACATAAGGTTAACAAGGAATACCAGGCCTCACCGGATTCCACATCCCAGAAAGTCACAAGTTATGTCAAACAGTTTTCAACAGCTTAGGAGTGCAGCAGAGAAGTTAGAAAAATATGACTTTTGAACATCAGTGCAGGACTATGGCTTTGCTTTTAAACAGGGACATATCTATTATTTTGTAGGATACAATATATCATTTGTAAAGTGGTTGGCATGTTTTCCTCCTGCCTAGTTCTTCTTTTCACTCCATGGGCTCATATTGCATATGACAGCGCTTGGGAGGAGAGATTAAGGGATGAATTATCTATCCATGGAGATACAACTCTCTAAATTATTTTTCTGGAAATGTCTTAAGAACTTAAGTAAACTACATGTCCCCTCTAGTACATCTATTTTCCAGTCTGTTTATACCTTGAGAAAGTCCAGTTTCTTGACAGACTGAACAAACATTTGTTACTACTATTTCACGGTCATTTTGAGAAATTTAGTGTCATTTGCCACTCCAGAAAAAACTGACAGAATTTCTCAGTCTTGTTTCCAGTTTCATCTTCTGAATTCTCTCTCCCCTGTTGTAGTAGTACTGGGATGTGGGGGCTCTGTTGATTGGACATAAGTATTTTTTCCCTCTTTAGAAGTATTTGCATTTGTATTAAGACTGGGAGAAGCTTCACGTAAGTGTTGCCATGTTGCTAGAACCCAAGCCACATGAACACTTTGCACGTGGAAGTCCTGCACCTTTATCAGTGAGCTGGCCTAACCTTTCTCTGTATCATCATCTTCATCTACCTCTCTAGTCCTACCTTCATGTCCTGCTTATATATATATATATATATATATATATACTATCCACTCTGGGTGAGCATATTTTTATTCTTCAGGCCATCTATCATAAATGCAACACAGCTTGTTTTTAACTTCTTCCAGGGAGCTTAATCCCTTTTCTGTATTTTTGCCTAATAAATGCAGGGCATTTCTAGCTTGTATTTGATCATGACAAAATATTTGATTTCATGATTTAATCACTTCTGATTTGTTCCATGTTTTTCATAGGTAGAAGAGTACAACAGATGTAGATATGGATACTTGCACCAGAATCATTTTAATTGATGGATGTATTAATATACTGCTTCCTACTCTGTAAAGGCCAGATTGTTTTTCTTTAAATAAAATTCTCTAAGAGCTACATCTAAAGTATTTTCAGTCTCTCTCTTTCAGCTATATTGGGACTGATTGCAAAGACACCTAACACCTTTGTAATCCTTCACTAGCTTTCACATATAAGCTTTCCTGAAAGCAGACTTCTTTATTTATGCATTCATTTTCTTATACTCTCTTTATCCTGTTCTGCCTTTTTTAATTTCTCCAAGTCTTTTGGGTTTCTAATACTGTGATGGGAATGGACCCAGTTCCTAAGTCAAAGTATGATTAAAGTTCATGATGTCAGCCAAAAGTGCTCTTCGCAGCACCCACAATGTGCCCAGTAATGACTCCTTCTGAAATTCGTACGGTGTTGTATGAATTGGTAACATATCTAAATACGACTGTAAATTGTTTTTTATAAGACCCATTACTCCTACTACTATTTGGAACTGTCTGGGTATTTTTCTTCCACATGGCTCTCGTTTCTGCCTGCAGATCCAGGTATATTATGACTTTGTGTCTCTCTGTACGCAAGACACTGTAGTCACTGGGTTTGGCGATTTTAATGATCAATGCTATTTTTGTCTTCTTTTCTTGGACCACTATATCTGGTTTTCTAGCATCTCTCTTTTGAACTGTTGGTATTAAGTGATCCCATGTGATATAAACTTCATCATTTTCTATGATTCTTTGTGGGTCATGTTTTCAGCCACTTCGATACCATAATGTTTGCACAAACTCCAGTGTAACAGTCTCACCGCATTATTATGCCTTTCAGTATACAGTCCCTCTGCCATTAGTGCGTCACACCCAGGAACAATCTGTGTGACTGTTTCCAATTCAGTTTTACAAAACCTACATACAGTGGATATAAGAAGTTTACACACCCCTGTTAAAATGCCAGGTTTTTGTGATATAAAAAATGAGACCGCAATAAATCATTTCAAAACTTTTCCCACCTTTAATATGACCTATAACCTGTACAATTCAATTGGAAATCTGTTAGGGGAAAAATATATAAAAAAAATGTACAATAAGCTGGTTGCATAAGTGTGCACACCCTTAAATTAATAGTTTGTTGAAGCATCATTTGATTTAATTACAGCATTCAGTCTTCTTGGGTACATAAATGGCATCAATTAAAGAGACTCTGATTAACCCAAAATAAAGTTCAGCTGTCCTAGTAGGATTTTCCAGACATGTACTCAGTTGCCTGCTACAGCAAAAGCCATGGTTCGCAGTGCGCTTACAAAGCATCAAAGGGATCTTATTGTTGAAAGGTATCAGTCAGGAGAAGGGTACAAAAAAATTTCCACAGCATTGGATATACCATGGAACACAGTGAAGGCAGTCATCAAAAAGTGAAGAAATTATGGGACAACAGTGACGTTGCAAAGAACTGGACATCCCTCCAAAATTGATGAAAAGACAAGATGAAAACTGGTCAGGGTGGCTGCTAAGAGACCTACAGCAATACTGAAGGAGCTGCAGGAATTTCTGGCAAGTACTGGTTGTGTACTACATGTGACAACAATCCCCCATATTCTCCATATGTCTGGGCTATAGGGTAGGGTTGCAAGACGGGAGACTTTTCTTACATAGAAAAACATCCAGGCCCAGCTAAAATTTGCAAAACAAAACATCAAGTCTCCCAAACACATATGGGAAAATGTGTTATGGTCTGATGAGACCAAGGCTGAACTTTTTGACCACAATTCCAAAAGGTACATTTGGCACAAAAACACTTTGCATCACCAAAAGAACACCATCCCCATGGTGAAGCATGGTGGTGGCAGTATCATGCTTTGGGGTTGCTTTTCTTCAGCTGGAACTGGGGCTTTAGTCAAGGTGGAGGGAATTATGAACAGTTCCAAATACCAGTCACTTTTGGCCCAAAACTTTCAGGCATCTGCTAGAAAGATGAAGATGAAGAGGAATTTCACCTTTCAACATGACAATGACCCCAAGCATGCATCCAAACCAACAAAAGAATGGCTTCACCAGAAGAAAATTAAAGTTTTGGAATGGCCCAGCCAGAGCCCAGACCTAAATCCAACAGAAAATCTGTGGGTTGTCCTGAAGAGGGCTGTGCACAAGAGATGCCCTCGCAATCTGACTGATTTGGAGTGCTTTGGCAAGGAAGAGTGGGCAAATATTGCAAAGTCAAGATGTGCCATGCTGATAGACTCCTACCCAAGAAGACTGAATGCTGTAATTAAATCAAAAGGTGCTTCAACAAACTATTAGTTTAACGGTGTGCACACTTATGCAACCAGCTTATTGTACATTTTTTATTTTTTATATTTTTTCCCCTAACAGATTTGTTTGTTTTTCAACTGAATTGTACAGTTTATAGCTCACATTAAAGGTGGGAAAAGTTTTGAAATGATTTATTGTGGTCTCATTTTTTTATATCACAAAAACCTAGCATTTTAACAAGGGTGTGTAAACTTTTTATATCCACTGTATGTCTGTTTCTCCCACATGTTCAATGGACTTTGTAAACTGGCATGTGCATAGCCCACTATCTTGGGCTGCCGATATTAACCTTTCATTTCTTGGTTTGAATTTGCCTCTCCTTAATCATTCTTGCGTTCGTTCTTGATCAACATGAGGCTCATCCAGAAGTTTTCTATACTTGCAACTATATTTATGTTTTTTCCACATTTCTTGCCTTCTCATCTGGTCCTTCACCTTATATTATTTCTTTTGTTTTTTTTGGCACATTCAGTTGCTGCCTGGTTTTTATCCACTTCTGGTTTGATTTACATTCCTGCTTCATGTCGATATGCTTCTGCTAAACTAAGCAGAGACATCATCTTAGGTTTATTCTCACATTTCAAAACTTTCACTACATTTGAATCTTGTGATATGTGTAGAGTCCCATGATTGCAGATCTATACGTGTAATCAATTTCAAGGAGGCCCATCTCTCCTTCGGAACGGGGAATATATAATCTTGGTATACACTGATTTTTATAAATCATTTGGTGAGCATGAAGCATCCTTCTTTTTTGAATATCCAATCTATCCAGTACTTTTTGGGGCCAGTCAATTACTCCAAAACTATAAGTTAGGACAGGAAGAGCAAATTGATTTATAGCTTGGATCTTGTTCTTAGATGTCAGTGCTGTTCTCAGGATTAATTTAAGTCTTCTAAAGTACTCCTTACTGAGTTTTATTTGCATTTCTTCATGTTTTATTGCTGTTCCTTCATCAATTCCCAAGTATTTATACACTCCCTCTTGCTCAAGTTCTTTTATATCACATTCTTGGCCCAAACTGATGTTTTCCTGGTGCTGCAGATTTCCTTATTTAAAGGTTGCTTTTGCAAGACCAAATGACATTCCAATATCATCTGAAAATGTTTTGACAACCTGCAGCTGTGCTTTCAATTCCTCATCTGATGGGCTATACAGTTTAAATCATTGACAAAGAGAAGATGAGAAGTCATTAGACTGTTGTTTTCTAGGAGCCAAACTGTAACCATGGCGTAAGGTGTTAAGTAAACAGCTTAATGGATTAATAGCAAGGGAGAATAGCAATGGTGACAGAGTCACCCTGGAATATCCCCCTTTGAATTTTTATCCTTGGAATAATAATCTGTCCTTTATCATGGCCTAATTGCAAAGTGGTCTGCCATTGTTTTGTGGTTACTGTAATGTAATCAATCAGTGTAGAGTGTATCTTATACATTTTTAAGCACTCTTTTATCCATGAATGTGGGATACTGTCAAATGCTTTTTTATAGTCAATCCATGCCATACTTAGATTCTTCCCCTTTTTACAGTTCTCCACTATAACTTTATTTAACAACAAATGATCCTTTGATCCATATGACTTTCTTTTATTGCCCTTTTGTTCTACTGCCATAATTGAGTTTTCTTCTAAACGACTATAAACTTTGTTGGTGTCAATTCCTGTGTATAGTTTATATGTCGTTGGAAGACAAGTTATTGGTCTATAATTTTCGGGTAGCTTGCAGGTTCACTCTTAAGTAAGAGCATTGTTTTTCCTGTTGTTAACCAGTCTGTTCAGGGTGTGCTAATAATTGTTCTTACTCATGGATAAATCCTCATGCAAAGGTGTTAATACTTTCAGCCAAACGTTAGATACTGCATTTGGGCCTGGGGTTTTCTAATTAGAGGCTTTTCTTAACTTTGTTTCAATCTCTCTGGCTGTTACTTCATCCCATTTCATATCCTGCACCTTTAAACCTCTTATTCTTTCTTCTACTTCTTCTATCCATTTAGCATCTTTCTTATGTTCCACAGGATCTTCATATATACTTCTCCAAAATGTATCTATTTCTTCTTTTTTTGGTGGTCTTTCAATTCCTTTTATCCTATTTCCCAATTCTCTATAAAAATGTTTTGCATCATCAATAAATTGCTTATTTTGTACTTTTTTTTATATTTATCTGTGTTCTAAGTTTTTCTGGCTGTGCTGAAAATTTTAGTTTGTTATTTGTGATTGTACATGATAGATCCTGGTCTGTTCTAATACCGTGCATTGCTTTTATCACATCTATCTTTCTTAGTATTTTTGTTGATCTGTTCCCTCTTCTATAATCTTCTAACAGTGACCCTTCTTGTCTTAGCTGCTTTATAGTTTTCTCCATTCGATATTTCCATGATGGTATTTGTTTTCCTCCCTTCCTTTCCCTCGCTGCCCTGTGTTCCTGTGGCAGAACGTTATCATTTATTAATTTAGCAGCACAGTAATATATTCTGTTTACATCTGTTATATCGCATGGATCTCTATGGACAGTCCTAATTACTGCATTCATTTGTTTTATCAAGCTTCTGACTTTTGGGGTTTTATTAACCTTCTGCAATCTATTTCTTTCATTGATCTTGATATATCTGTCTATGTCTATTAAATCAAGCAACTCTTCTCTTAGCTCATTTTCTTCCAAACTAAGGGCACATCCCTTGTTTTCCAATTCCTGCAGGCATTCTATAGAAGATTCTTTAGCATCTTCCTGTGGCACATTCTTTTCATCGTCATCCTGTGCCATCAGTTGCTCTATCATATGGGAACTCACTGGCCTGTCACTCCTGAACATTGACTGCATCAGAGTTTCCACAGTTTCCTGTTCCTTCCTTTGCTGTCTAGGTTCAAGTGAATGTTTATACTGGTTTCCTGTGGAAGGCTTTCCTGTTCTTCAGTGTGGGGGATCAGATGTGTATCCTAGCACTCAGTGGATGCAAGGCAGAGGATGATTTGTGAATGCGATGTCAGCATAATAAACACACATGCACGCACACACATGCAGAGATACACACACACACACACACACACACACACACACACACACACACACACACACACACACACACACACACACACACACATACTACATGCAAACTTACAGGCAATTTAGAGGCCTGTCAGTCCATATAGCGGCATATCATTCGGCTGTGGGAGAAGACTAAATATCTCATCAAAAACTTGCAATGATAACCCACTTACTACACACAGAAGGCACTCTAATCAGAAACCAAACTAGAAGCCCAGATTTATTTATTTTTTTTTTATTTAACATTTGTTGACCGGGCTAGTCTAACTGGATATATGTCCATTTTCAGTAGAGGCCCGGGGAGAAAAGCTCCACATAAAACAGATAAACACACAGAGTATTAAGAATTCAGTTACAGAACATTAAACTTCAGATACAGATAGGTTGCTAGACAAAAACAGGTGTTTAAGGTAATTTAGCAAACATTGATGGAACAGAAGAATAGAACATAAATAAGATAAGATAATCCTTTGTTTGTTTTTCTTTTTTTTTGTGAACACTGTAGAAAGAAAGTCTTCAGAAGGATATGGGAGATTCCCATCTCAAAGTTATAAGTAAGGAACAGAAGAACAGGGTAGTTAAAAACAGGATTGGGAAAGTAAGTGGAGGGGGAGAAACTCGTCAAGAGACAGAAAGAGGTAAATTACATCTTTCTTAGGTGCAATAAGAGCAAATAGAAGATAGAGGCCTTAAAGTGGCAATAAAGTGAGTAAGAAACCTGGGAAGACTGATTATGATGAAAATAGACAGAGATAGTCTTAGTCAGGGTTTGAACAGGGACATAGCCAATGGTTTGTAAGGTATTGTTTTAGCTTCTTTTTGAAGAGTGTAGTTGAAGACAGAGATGTAAGTTCACTGGGAAGTAGGCTCCAACTTTTCCCCACAGTATTAGAGAAAAGGTAATCTCCTGCTTTATTGTTGGGTTTATGTATGGATACCAGAAGTTTATTGGCTGAACGTAGGTTTGTAAGATTTTTGTATGGGCAGATTAGACTTGTGAGAATTGGTATGTTTTCTGGGTGATAAAGGGTTTTATGGGCAGTAATCAGTTGATGAAATAAAATTTGATTGTGCAATTCAAGCCAACCAAGCTGCTTCAGATTTAGGCAGTGGTGGGTTCCAAAAAGGGGAGCTGGTAGCAAATCTGGCAATATTATTGTAGGAGACTGACAGTTTGTGGAGGTTGCTTTTGGATAGATTTGTATATATAGGAGAGGCATAAAAGAGAGTAGAGATAAGGTGAGTTTGAGCAATAGTAGTTCTAGCTATGGGAGTAAGGAAGGGCTTTATTTTGTAGAGGGAGCCTAGTTTTCGGTTTACTGATTTGATTGTGATGTTGATGTGAGTGTCATAGTTAAGGCTGTGGTCAATAGTTACTCCTAAGAGTTTGGTAGTAGTGTCAGGAGATATGACTGTACCAGTTTTAGATTTGATAGAGAAGATGCTTTCATGCAACAGTGCCCACTAGTGTAGCAATGCCACCGTAGCAGTGGAGTTATCTACTGGAATTCAGTTCCTCTTCCTGTTTCTATCCCAGCTAAGTGGTGCAGCTGCAAGAGTGGTATTTGCTGTGCTGCCAGAAAGTGTCTGGATGTTAATGCTGGTTGTCAGAAGTAATTTTGTATTGAACAACTGCACTGTACTGCTCTTCTAACCCAGGTGGATGGATGTGTAACTGTTTGAAATATGACTTGTTTTTAACTGAAGCCATTAATTCAAAAATATTCCGATGTCACATTATGCCTTACCTGACAAGGAATATTCAGGAAAAACTATGGTATCCTGACTCAACAAAATAAAGACTAACAGATGACTACCACGAAGTCCTGGATCCCTTCTGAGCTACTTTCATGTTGAAGTCGATTTTAAATAGCTGATGCCAAATTTTTCAGTAAAAAATCCACCTGGTGGTCTAAACTAGAGGTTTTTGTAATTTTTCTTAATCTACAGAATATAGAAGTGCTTTTATCTACTTTCATTTTAGTGAAGATTTTTCTGATGCATTGTGGCAATCAATTTGGAGAGATCGAAATCTGAACAATGGATTACATATGCATTTATTTTTAAATTTTGTTTCTAAAAATGAAATGAAGATACTACTTAAGCTATTTTAGAATGTTTCTGGTGTCTGTTCTTCCAGGTTTTTTTTTTTAAGTACCTTATTAAAATGCCTCTCAGTACTTAATGAATATTCCTATGAGATATTTATATATTGTTTAACTTTAGGGTATCTTGTAGTGTGGTAGATTACAATTCTAAAATATTTTAACTTATTTGCATTGCATTTGATTTATTAAATGTAGTTATGCAATTATTTGTTGCCCTGCAATTCTGAATGTGAAGCAGCTTCAGGATGGATCAAACATTTCTTCATCGACTTTTAATAAAATATTGCTTGGTTTGCAGTTGAACTGTATGCAATGCTTTGTTTAGATTTTATGGATTTTTCTTGTAATTTTTGAGCCAGCAATGAACTGTTTAGCTTCTGACTTTGAGATATGCACATGGTTATAGGCGCCAAGGACTAAGAACATAATAAGTAGGAAGCACCACTTTAAAGCTCCACTTGGCAATAAATGTTTTAATGATTCTGAAAGGTAATGGTAAATATAATCTTCCATAGTCTGAGATCAGCAAAATCAAGGACTCCATATTTTAGGCACATGTGTATCTGTCTAAACCATCATAATATACAGGGTTCAGTATAAACATAAACATTCTAAAAAAAGCCTTGCTTAATGGTCAGTATATTTTTCAATTAAAGAACAACCTCATAATGATTCTGTTAGCCATGAGTATGTTTGGTACCGCAGCTAACAGGTCACTTTCTGCTTGTTCAGAATTTGAGAATTAATGAACCTCAGCAGCCTTGAGATTGAAGTTATTTTCATCCATTCCTCAATTCAATTTATTCTGCTAACACAAAAACAAACTCCATCGGAAGAATGAGACTGGATGTTTGCCTTTATTGCACTTAATTTTCTGCAACTGTATTTTAGAATATTTATTGGCTTTTTTCTTTCAGCTGATGTCTGTGGTACAGTTATCTGACTGACCAGAAGTAACATATTTTTGACTTTGTGTTTAGGATGGGAATATATAAATGAGAAAGCTTTTTGTCTGAGATTCAAATTATCACATTTAATTAAATAATGGTGTATTGTATGATACTTTAATAGACTCTATTTATATGATTTCTTTCTTACAATTTTTTTATTCTGTTGCTGATTTTAAAATGTTGATTAAGAGGGTAAATAGGGCAGACATATACTTATATAATCATTCTGTCCTAATTTGTTTGGTCTACCATTGTAAGTTTATTTCAGTTGGTATATATTCTTTCCTACCATTGTTTGAGGTGTCTATTATACTCTGACACTGGATATGTAGGGACACTGTGTATGACTGTTGAATATCTCGGATAAGTTAATTGTTCCATATGATTGTACTTATCAATGGTTATTATTTTTAAATGTTGAAAGGCACAGACTTGACAATCAGATAATTAATCCTGATCTTGTGAATCACGAAGTTTCGACACACTGGAACAGGGCAACTCTGTCTTCTGTACTGGGCAAGTATGCCTTCTCATAGAATTTAGCATTTGAATAAATGGGAGCCGACCAAGTTTATTCCACTAAACTGTCACTGACCAAATATCATTTAACAACTTTTCATAGACCTTTGGCAATACTTGTTCTGTAAAATCATTACATAAAAGTACTTAGATCTGTTCTATTTGCAAGCTGGTTTGCATGAGGGTATTCAAATGATGCGTGGTAAGACAATTTCCTAGTTTTTACAATCACAAAGAGTCATTGTGAGTGAAGGATGTCAGAGTTAGGGTGCTATATTTTTTGTTCATTAACTGGGTACATTTTTCAAGTCTTGATAGATCAAGTCTATTCTATAACCTGAGTTTGAAACAACAATGATATTTGCCTAACACTAAGATAATGAAACATGAGATCAGGTTACATTAATTAAGACAATGTAAGGGTAATGTTCCCTGCATGCAACTCCATGAAGGGGTCTTACCCCACTTCCTCCATGATTGTTATTTCAACTGCATTCAGTGGAATGGGCTGCACAAACCAGCATTCAGTGAAACATGATCTGTTCTGACCTTAATCAGCTATTATTCTAGCACACTTCTTCTTGGAAAGTTTGTGTTGGGATCCTATGGCATTATTCAGTTAGATAAACTGAGATGGGTAATTGAGATTATAATCTAATTTGTATGGTTATATTACATATGAACATACTCCTTTTTACTTCACATCTTGCTGTTGGAAACAGTCTCTCTCTCTCTCTGGTATTGCACAAGTATTAAGTTAATATGGCTTACATTGCTTGTATACCTGCATTATTATTTCTGCTGCATTTCAGATCTCTAATAAAGACCCTTCAGATCTCTAATAAAGACCCTAACATTTGTCCTTTAGATTTGGGAGGGGGGGGGTCCAAGTTAAGATTACGACTGAATTTAAATATGGAAGGTGCATGCTAGCCAATAAGAAACATATATACACCAAACCAAAATGAGGAAGATTTCTACCAGAACGTTGTTGCCAACTGTATTCAGAGAAGAAGAGATGAAATAGTAATATGGGGGGGGGGGGGCTACAATATAGGCACAGAACTAGAAAAAGACAGGTTGTATTAAAGGAGAAAATATAACAAAAAAGATGAGCCAAGAACTAGACTAAGGAATGAAAGATGGAGGGTGGCTGAATATATGGGCCGGAAAGGTTTCCATCCATGAGGTAATACACCTTTGTAAGAAACATTTTGGTACTGGGAATTAGGTTAGAAGGGCCCTTATGTAAGGCCAACCTATTGGAAATAGTGGAAGAAAGCCATACATAGGACAGACACATATCAAATTAAGACCTAAGGTAAGGATGCATGAACAGACATCCATGAGAAGGGGGTGAAGGGAGGCTAGCTATAAATGAAAGGAAAAGAAGACAATGAAACATTGCACAGAGAAGTAAATGAGTCAATACAGGGCAGTATAAAAGACAGAGACAAACTGGATGAACACTGATGGAACGGGATCATAGTGTCAAGTAAAAACTGATGAACACAAAGGAAAGAGGAGAAGGAATGAAGAAAGGGGACTGAGGAGCTGGAGAGAGGGAGAGAGATGGGGTGGTACAATAGGGATATGAAAGAAATTAAAGTAGAAAGGAAATACTACAGATCAAAGAAAAAACAATAAGAAAGGAATTAGAGATTAACATTATTATAGAGTGGACTTCCAAGATGGCTGCACATTGAGAAACAGCTTAATTCTGTCTGTCCCAGTCTGAAAACAGAAACTTAACAGAGAAAGCCAGTGGACCTAGATTTCTGGGTAAATTTCAGTAATTGAGTAGTAAGAGCACTGCCTAGATGCCAGGATAAAAAGAAATATAAAGGACCTGGAGGAAAATCAGCTATAAAAGGTGAGGAAAAAACACAGACTGGGAGAAGAACTAAAGTTGTTCTGCAAGAAGCAGTGCAAGTTCCATACATGACTTCTAGTAACCTACAGGGATGTACAAAGCAGCTGTCCACAGGACTGGTTAAAATAAATGAAACAGTGATGGAGTATATCAAAACAAACAATAAAAAGCTGGAAAAAATGCAAGTAGCTTTAAACAGATATTCAGATAAGGTGACAGAACTGCAAATCGCAGAGGCTGAAATGAAGAAAAGGCTGGCTGAATATGAGACTGCACAAGAAGAGATGTTTCAAAAAAGAATAAAATTGGAGGACAGAGCATGTAGGGAAAACTTGAGATTTTCTGCTATAGCAGAGAAGTTGGAAGGAACAGACTGTATTAATTTTATGAATGCACAAATAAGCAACTGGACTGGTATTCCAAAACAGCAATTTTTAATTAAAAGGGCACATTGTGTGTATGCTCCAAATCTGGTTACCAGAAAACAACCTAGATCTTTAATTGTAAAGACGCAATCTTATCAGCAGAAGGAGTTGATTCTGACAAAAGTGTGGCAGAAGGACAAAATGCTAAAAGTCAGAGACAGTAGAGTTTTGTGGAGAATGACTACTTGTAAACGAGACAGAAGAAGAATAAATATATTCTATTATTTAGTGAATGTCAAGAAGCAGGCATGTGATTCAAACTGCTGTACCCAGCCACCTTCAAAGTGTTTTTCCCTGGAGGGGCAAAATCATTCTTTGATGCAGTACATGCTAAGGAGGAATTACAAAAGTTTGTCCAACAAAGGGTGAGCTGAGAAACAGAATGAGGAGAAGGTTCTGCTTCATGTTCTTCTGCTGATAAGGACTACAGAGAGACTGAGCCTGTGAAATCTTTTCCACTGTTTCAAAGAAAAATACCTGAGAGAAGGAAGACAACTTAAGAGTCTATGACCTCGCCAAGGTTTTTGACACCATCCCCCATTCTGGAATTATAGCTAAACTCACTAAACTAGGTATAAATCCCTACATCACAAGATGGGTTGCCAACTCGCTCACTGACAGAACCCACACTGTAAAAGTTGCAGACTCCAAATCTGACCTCAAAGCAGTGACAAGTGGAGTACCACAGGGATCTGAACTGGGAACTCTCCTGTTTGGTATCTACTTCTCTGAAGTACAGGCTAACACAGAAGGCCTCTGGCTAACTAAGTTTGCAGATGACTGCAAACTAGAAGCCACAGTCAAGTTCCCAAATGATGTGGACATCCTACAGAAGGGCCTCGCTGAGATAGATGCCTGGTGTCAGAGCCATGGCCTCAAGCTCAATGCCAAAAAGTGTAGTGTCATCCCCTTTGGTAAAAACTCTATACCCATGAACTACCACATAGGCAGCAATCTACTTAACACAGGATGTGTGATAAGAGACCTTGGGACCCAGGTGGACAGTAGTCTCTCCTTTCATAGTCACATCGCCACAGTAGTCAGGAAGTTCTTCTACATGGCACACCTCATCATAAAAGGGTTTTCATCCAGGAAAAAAGAGGTCATTGTTCCCCTTACTTGACACTCATTAGACCCATTATAGAGTACAATGCCCCTTTTGGAATGTACCTCACAAGACATCTGCAGCAGCTGGAAAGGCCACAGAAGTACCTAACAAAGAGGATTACTGGCCTCAAACAAATGCCCTACACTGGCCGCCTCAAAAAACACCAGCTTTACTCCATAGCATATCACCTATTCCGAGGTGATCTCTGCCTAACATATAAAGTTATGTCAAACCCAGAGCTGTTGGACATGCTACACCTAAAGAAATCCCAATCCCTCCGAGCTACATGGTCTAGAGACCTAAACTTTGTCACCACAATAAAGATGACATGCTGGAGGGATAGATTCCGGTCCCAGAGACTTTCCATACTCTGGAACAGGCTATCCCTCTATGTCAAGCAAAGTTCTTCATTAGCACTCTTCAAGAAAAATCTTGATGAGTGGATGTGAAATAGGAAATACACCCCGGTGATAACTTATGTGTCTCTGCTCGACAGTGGCACAGGAAGATAATTTTCTTGGGTGGCGTAAGCCAGTGAACCTTGTTGGTTAGGCTTACGTAGGCCCTTGGGCTGATAGCCTAGTACCTACCTATAAACCTATAAACCTATGAGCTAGAAGAATTGAGAATATGTTGGAAATGAAACAGAGACAGGATTTGGGAGATGGAGATGTACTGGATTAAAGCTAGTAACTTGGAAATTGACAAATGTGGGATGATAAAACAATAATTATATTTGTGACAACATGACAGAACAAGAAAATCTGAAAATATTGGACTTCTTTGGACTTTATTAAACTTGTACAGGACTTTAAATCATATGCCCTCCTTCATGCTATTAATGTTTGGAGAATAAAATCAGTAGCTTGAAAACTGACAAATATGGGATTATATAGCAATAATTATACTTGTGAAACATGGCAGAATAAGAGGATTTGGGAATATTGGATTTTTGTGGACTTTGTTAAACCTGTAGTGGACTCTAAAGCATATGCCCTACTTTGTGTCATTAATCTTCAAAGAACTATTTCAGAGAGGTGAAGAGGAGGGAGAAAGTTAACTGTAAGTAAAACAAATTTATTTTTTTCTTAATGGTACTATTTATATGTAGCATGACTTTCTTTGTAAGCTATGAAGTAAAGTTTTCTAATTTTTTAAGTGTAATGGGCATACTTAATATAAACAGGTGCTTTTTTTTTTCTTTTTCTCCCTTCTCTCTTTTTCCTTCTTCAATTTTAAAAAATGTAGGCACTGCATTGTAAAAAAGAAAATGAGAGAGGAATCCTCTGGTTAAGAGAGCATGAAAAAAGAAAATCCAGTGTGCTTTTTCCCATTGTTGCATAGGGAAGTGACTTGGTTAAGGCCTTAGGCTTTATCCATTAATGAGATTATTACAAAGTATGTAAATGAAGAAGAATATTGAATGTTATAAGGCTTTTTCTAGTAAGCAAGGTATCCTTAGCAGTTTTGTGTTTGGTTTGCATGTCACTAGAAGACAATCTGACAAAGAGAAATGATTTGGAGAAGATGTTTAGTGAAAGCATTCAAGTGTTTTTTCAGCTGGGAGTGTTATAAAGATAAGACAAAACCAGATAGCACTTACTAAAAGCACAGGCTGTACCATGTGTCTTAGCATGATTAACCTTTCTTTTTGGTTAACTCTAGCCTGTCTGTGTGGCTATCAGTTTAGAACTTCTGTTTTTTTTCTTAGGAAGCAAAGACTTTAATATTTGAAGATATACATAGTTTTGTATGTTATTATTAAGTTAATATGTTTTAGGGGGTTATTTGGGGTTGTTTAGTTTGTTTGAGAGCTTTCAATAAAGCAAAAAGTTCTGTAAGATGTGACATAGGCTTGAATGGACATGACAAGAAACAACTGTATAAAAGACTAACCTGCCAAGCAATATTTGCATGTAAAACAAAAGTTGGAACTAGACAGTTATCAAAAAAGTTATATATAAAAGGTGGTAATAATGACTATGTAAAAAATTATGCTTTCTGCAATGTTTTTCACTATGAGTGATCTTACAGATAAATAGGAAAGAGTAGTGAACTGTATACAACATGTAGAGTGCTAATAGCTATACTACAGGAGACACATATGGAAATAACTGAACATGTGAATATGATAAAGAAAGGCTTTCAGGATGGTTATTCAGTTGAATATCTGGGGCAAAGGAAAAAAGGAGTATTTCTATTAATTGCAAGAGGATCTCCAATAGTGATAGAGGAGAAAAAAAGACAATAATGAAAGATATATATAGTGCTAAGGGGCTAGTGGCAAGGGAGGAAGATTACACACTGGCATGTATTTATATTCCATCCAAAACTGCTGTAATTGAGCTTAAGAAAATTCTTGGAGAAATAAACAGCTTTCAGCAAGGAATATTACTTGTAGGTGTGGACTGGAATTTGGTTTGCAACAATAAAGATGTGTCTGTGGGCTATAAGGGGAAATATAACAAAGGAGGGTAGATTTTTGAAGAAATTTATGAAAATGTTTGGCATGGAAGATGTGAATTCAGTACTAGAAGTTTGGAGTGAAATTACATATTCTCCAAGATACAAAAACTGGGCTAGGCTAGGTAGAATTTATATCTCACAGAAACATGTGCATTTAATTGAAGGTCTTGAAACATGGGTCTATATTAGAACATCGAAGTTTCAAAACTTTGAATGTTCTAATATCGACCCATATTCAGTGAATGCTGAAAATATTGAAGCTACAGAAAACCAAATGTTTTCCTAGGGAAAGAATTTGGTTGTCTATTTCTGTTGCTTCGGTATTTTCAGTGCTGTGGTGGAAAGTTACAGGTCTGGTTCAGGTAAGTGTGCGGTTGAGCATGGGTTAGGTTAGTTAGGGTTAGGGTGCAGGTTAGGTATGTGTGCGATTGTGTGGATGTGAGGGTTAGGGCGGGTTAGGTGAGTTAGGGTTAGGGCGCGGGTTAGGTATGTGTGCAATTGTGTGGACATGAGGGTTAGGGTGGGTTAGGTGAGTTAGGGTTAGGGCGTGGGTCAGGTAAGTGTGCGATTGTGTGGACGTGAGGGTTAGGGTGGGGTAGGTGAGTTAGGATTAGGGCGAGGGTGAGGTGAGTGTGCGATAGTGATGGACCTTAGGGTTAGGGTTTGGGTTAAGGTAAGTGGATAGTTAGTGGTGTATGTATAGTTTAGTGTAGGATTAGGCGTAAGATTTTACGTGTATATGTGTGGATTGCTGTTTGTTTGGTATGCTTGTGTTGTGTGTATGTGTTTTGGAACAGTGAATTTTTTTCCTAGGAAAAAATTTGCTGTTCTATATGTTCGATGTTTTCAACTTTCATTGAATAGGGTTCGATATTAGAACATTCAAAGTTTTGAAACTTCAGTGTTCTAATATAGACTCTTGAAACACACCCAATAACTATTTCAGATCATGTGGCAATAACAACTAAAATAAAAATGCAATGAAGTAAAAGTTAGGCACTGGCGCTTTCCCACTTATCTGTTGAAAAGACAGGAATTTAAGGAATGGGTTTTAGAAATAATTCAGGAGCTCTTAGAGAAGATAGAAATTTCTTCTGAAAATATAGCTAGGGAATGGGATAAAATTAAAGTGGAGTTTAAAACTAGGATGGAAATAAAGGAAATGGAGCTATATTTAAGAAGTAGTAAGAATTATTAAGAGGGACTGACAAATGTTATTGCAAAATAGGGGGACTCTCTCAGAATAAGATAAGGAGCAACTGCAGAATGCTACACAGAAAACAAGGGATTACCTTGATAATATCCATGAGTTTAGAATGATTGCTCTTAAGCAAATGTTTCTGAAAATAGTTCCAGGGCACAAAAACTTTTAGCACTATGACTCAGGCAACAGAAAGTGGAAAGGGCTGTCACCAAGTATATAATGCTTAACTGACAATGACTGGATAGATTATAAGTGATGTATATTGTGTGCAACTACAGTTGTTTCAATGGTGTCTGTGAGGCATAATGTTTGCAGCTAAAGTGGTGTATATGTTTTTTGTTTATCATATATATAAATGGCAGATTGCTTATGTCATACGTGATAAATTAATAAAGATGTTTTTGTTTAAAAAAACATTATTACAGAGTAAGAATTTCAACGGTAGTACTGGAGAGACTGCGGATGCATAGTGGGGGAGGCAGAAGGGAAACAGCTAGCTAAGAAATACAAGAAGAAGCAGGCAGAGATAGGAGGGTATGGATGATAAAGGAAGGAAATGGAGAATATTTAGAAGAAGATGAGATAAGCAGAGAAATATTGAAGGAATGCTACAGGGAGAGTTACAAAAAGAAAGGGACAAATAACACAGACTGGAACTGGGGAAAGAATACAGAGGGATAAATACTGGAGGATGAACAAAGAGACAAGCTATATTCAGCAGTGACAAGAGACAAAAAAAGGAAAGCCATATACAAGGTGAAGAAAAGGAAATCTGGAGGGACAACTAGACCCCCTCTGAATTCTACAAATGGGGAGAAGAGGAAATGTGGAGGGTCCTGCAAAAGGAATGCAAGGGACTACTGCACCTGTCCAAAACATGTATGAGGAGGTCCAGGATAACCATGATACATAAAGGGGAGGGGAAAGGGAGGAAATGGCAAATTACATGAATATCTATTTGATTAATACAGACCTCAAGATTTTGGCAATGGTGTTGACAGGAGCCTAAAATAATGCAAGCAGGCCAAAATGGTCTTCTAAACAGAAGGAAGACATGGAAAATGATGGGACCTGTGGAATGTATGCACTGGGAGGTGCATAAGCAGAAAAAGAAACTTAGGATTGTGGTATTTGACCTGCAGAAGGCCTTTGATATGGTGTGTTGAGAATTCCTATGGAAGACTCTTCAGGAAAGGCAGGCAGGGGAAAAGACCATACACTGGATACAGGCCATATACCAAGGCCCAGAAATTATAATACTTGCAAATGATGGAGTTTCTGAGGAGACAGAGGTAGAGAGAGTATGTCCAGACAGTGGTGCACACTATCCAGGCCTGTTCATGCTCATGATTGAAGTGCTAGAAATGGAAGTCAGACACAATTTGCTTGTGCTATGCATTTGAGCCTTAACTGTGTAGATCTTAACTATCCCTTTAAATCAGGTAATCCCAAATCATCCTGTTCTATTGGGAGGATCGACGTATCCACTTAAATCTTGCCCTCTTCCCTTACCACATAAATTCCTTCAACACTTTATTACTTATTGTCCATAACATCCTCTGGTTGATAAAAATATAATTGCCTGTATAAACAACTAAAGGGAATAAAACATTTTCACTGATTGTATCTTACTAACTATATCTATTAACAAGAGCTTTTGTTTCTCAGGTTTTTGTATCATGTTTTGTTTAGTCTCTTCCTACAAATCCTTAGTTACCATAAAAGAAGTCTTTTTTTATCCATAGACCTAAATACTATCATATCCCCATAAATATGGGTATTGCTGAACCAATTTGTGTGCAGGTATACAACTTATGGCTATAGCCTTTGTTTTTATCTTCATTAATTTGTATCCTGAAAAGACATGAAATCATCTCAAAATGTTCCACAACACCAAGATATCCTTTTCTGGTTTTATCAAGTACAGAATAATAACATTTGCAAACAGTGTTTTCTTGATTACCATACCAATTATATCCTTGAATTTCTGAGTCCTCTTTTTTTATTTTTCAATAGCTCTAAATATAAATCAAATAATAAAAGGAAAAGAGGAAATGCCTGACTGGTTCCTCTATTCAAACACAATGGAGAGGAACCAGCCCACTTTAATTCTTGCTTCAGATCCTTTATACATCTTCCTAATTAACTTTATTATAATATCAGGGAATGGAAATGCTTCCATTGATGACTTATAAAATCCCAGCTTATTCTGTTGAATGTTTTCTCTGTATAGGACTCGCCAAAAGCAATGGTATTTTCTTGCATTCTGCTTCTCTCTGGTTCATCATTGTTCTATTAATTTTGTCAAATGTTTGTTTCCCCTCCACAAAACCACATATATCCATATTTATCAATTTTGGCAACACCTGTGCCATTCTATTAGCTAGTATCGATGTAAACACTTCATGATCAAGGTTTAAAATTAAAATAACTCTCAAATGATTTCTACTACCCATTCTTTAAATTCCTTTCTTTTTAACTGGTAGGCAGAAATGTGCCAAAGTGTCATATTTACTTCATTACCATGCATTTTATCTTAGCTTTTATTAGTGCATGATATGAAATAGATATTGAATTTCTGCAGAAACTTTCAATTAAATGCACATTTTCCTGTGAAATATAACTTCTATCCAGTCTAACCTAGTATTGTACCTTGGGGAATAATATGTAAAATACAAGTTCATACTACTGAATTCACTTCTTCTATACTAAATAATTTCATAAATTCAAAAATGTATTCTCTTTGATTATCACATTTCTTTCTAGGTCCCCAATACAGCCTTATTATTCAGTCAAGTTTCAGTCCCCATCTATAAGCAAAATTCCTGATGAAAGCTCTTTGTCCCAAAATGTTCTTAAGGTCCAAACTAGCACATTTTGGTGGAAAATAAATACATGCCAGCATAATCCTTCTCTACCATTATTATCTGTTTTTCTCTTTTATCACTATTGGATCCTGTCTAGCAATCAGGAGTATTACTTCCCTTTTCATGTGCTCCTGATATTCTGCTAAATATCCATACCGCAATCCTCATTTCTTTCCAAATGTGTCTTCTGAAGCATTATAACTTACACTCTGTGTTTCTTATTACAATTTAATACCCTTTCCTTTTTGTCTATACCTGAAAGGCCATTTACATTCCAAGATAGCTATTATATTGAAAAATAATTGTTCTCACCTAATATCCATAACAGTGTCTTTTTGAATGTGCAATTCCAACTTTTGTTTTACATACACACATTAACATTTTACAGGGTGATCTTTTATACAGTTGTTTCTTCTAATTTCCATTTGAAACTATATCACATTTTCAATACATTTGCTTTAATGAAAGCCCTCCAAAAAGCATGTTTAGAACACAACATTCCCTGTTAACTTAGAAAAAACACATAAACCTATGTACATTTTCATTAAATAAAGTTTAACCCTCCAGTTAAGAACATTTGTCCCAAAGTGACAGCTGCACCCACATGCATTACATAATTTAAAATTAAGGTCACACTTGCTAAAGCGCGTTACATTCTGTGTCCTCACTTACACCAATAGCTGCATTTTCTTTCCTTTTCTTTTCTTATCTCTATTCCTCTCCCAGATGTAAAAAATAGCTTGTGTGTTTTCAGAAAATATTAACTTTTGGCCCTAAGAAAAAGTGCACTGCCTACCTGTAAATAAAACTAAATTGTTCACTGTTCTGGTATACAAATTAATGTGTTAAGGCTGCTGGGGAAGCTGCTATATCTTATTTACTTCTTGGACTGATGAGAGAGATTCCCTTGAGAGGGTTTCCATGATGGTTTTTAATATTTCTTCAAATGTAATGAGAGAAATAGTGGATAAACACTGGAAGTTTTTTTTTATATTTAGGCTTGCCGCTAAAATTTATTGGTGGTTCACCATAATGTTTATATAACAATCAGAATCTAAAAGAATTGAAGGGGTATATCAATTGGAATATAGAATAAGCTGTTTACAAAGGTACATTCAAATGCGACCATTGTTCACAATGTGTGTATATTAATGAAAACTGTGGTGAGTTCTGTTGTTCAAAATTGAGTAAATATATTGCCACTTGGCAGATTTCATTGCAGCACCACAGGAGTGGTTTACTTGGCAAACTGTAAAACATGCAATGCATTCTGTGCATGCAATGCAATGCATAGGGAAGACTGAAAAAAGTATTTACTGTAAAACATGTGATGCCCATGCACTAGCCCAGTAATCAAGGAGCCTCAATCCACACCATGAGCACCAGTGAGGGGCGTGCATATTGGGGGGATAACAAGTGCACACACAGTAAAGTACCATTTCCCTTAAGAGCACAAAGAGATCACAGTCAGTCTGGGGCTGGTCTCTACCTTTCTTTCCAGATCCTCAATAAGACTCCCCACTGGCACATCTATAGAGTCCAGATCTCAGCCTAGTGGTCAAGCTAAAACCTCCAGCACCCTCTCTGTCCAACCAGTGCTTTGTGTACTTTCCCAAGTAGATGACACACACACACTTTAAGATTAGATTTAGATACAGACACACAGACACTCCTGGGGAAGCCTGGCACAGGTTCTCCAGCTATGCCCCCTTTCTGCCCAGACTATAATGTAGTACCGACTGTCACCAACCACTAATATCAGCTACTATAAGGCCCTTCCCAAAGGGTGACCAATTTCACTGTGTGATGTTACTGTTATCCAAATAGTAAGTGTGACTGAGCAGCAAGACTATTGGAGTGGCTTTGACAGTATCACCAAATACATGCACATACTCTCTAAGAGCTTAAATTATCTTTACACAAAACAACCACAGTTGAAAGGTTTAAAAATATTTAATAATAAATAATAAAAACACAAGACAAATCACATCAATTCAACACAGTGTTAATCAAGAGTTCAGAAATCACAGAAACTTTAAAACAATATTTTAGGATAGTGTGACATAAGTATAGAAAACAGCTAGACTAATCTGGCTAAATTCCTATCTAACTCTAAGAGAAATTACTGTTCTAAATACTACTTACATACAGAGCAAGCAAGTGCTGGTGAGTGTATGTTCTTACTAGATCCCAGACAAGATACAAAATGCTTAATTTTTCTCTCTGAGAAAGTCTTAAATTGATAACACCCAGTACTGCTGAGTCATTTCACATTACATCATTTTTATCACTTCTCCTTTAGTTCCCAGGCTAACAGAACTCAAATTTACATTTCTTTGTAAGCTGCACCTGGCCAGGAAGCCACAGAAATAAAAGACACCTTTACATGTAAACCCTTAGTAATTATCCCTTAAATTAAGAGAATAGAAAACATTTGCTAGTGCAGACATCCTGTATCAGAGCTTAAGATCACACACAGTTGTAATTCTTTAATTAACAGCTTTCTTCCAGTAGGGTGCACTGTGGTTACATTTCTGAAGTTCAGTACAACATATAGTTTAATGATAACACATAGTTCTCTTTACATTTGTAGAACAAGCCTGTGGATTATATTGATATTTACAATGACATAGAATTATCTACAAAATTCTATCTAGCTAGGCTGGCAGCCTTCACATATCCACCCCCCCCCCCTAGAACTCAAGCTAGTTTTTCAAGTGACCTTTGAGAAACATTGCTTGAGAGGGTTAGGTGTATCTGAGTATACCTTACCTCACTCCCAATCTTGAAAGCCCATCTGCATTGGCATTGCTAATCCCACTGCGGTGCTGCACTGACATATCATATGCTTGCAACTCTTGGCTCCATCATAGCAACTGGGCATTTGGTTGGCTGGCTCAATGTAACCATGTTAGGGGAATGTGATCTGTAACTACAGTGAATTTTCTTCCAGTGCCCACACTGTGGCTAGACATTCCTTTTCTACAGCTCCATAGCATTCTCCCTGGGTTGAAGCCTATGACTGAGATAAACCACTGGGTGCTCTTCTCCTTCTGAAGAAATCTGGCTAAGTACAGCCCTCACCCTATGGTTCAAAGCATCCACCTGCACAACAAGTGATTTGCTGTAATCTGGACTGGCTAACACAGGAGGTCCTCTTAAAGTTTCTTTAAGCTTCTGGAATGCCTGCTCACATGTGGTGGTCCACAGTACCTTATCTGCCCTGTTTTCCTTGTCAGGTCTGTGAGGGGAGCAGCTATGGTACTATAACTGGGGATGAAATTTCTGTAGTACCCTGCTGTCCCTAAAAATGCCCTCACCTGCTTTTTGGGAACAGGTACAGGGCATGTCTGAATGGCTTCCATGTTGGCAGGTTCTGGCCTGATCTTCCCACTTCCCACTTTATGTCCCAGGTAGGTGACCTCTGCCATACCCACCTGACATTTGCTCAATTTAATGGTCAACTCTGATCTCTGAAGTTTGCCCAGCACCTCCCTGACATGTTGAAGGTACTCTTGCCAGGAATGGCTGTAGATGACACTCATTCCCTTACTCATCCAACAAACTCACTCTTCATAGCCCACCTCAACATATGTAGCATTAATAATAAAGTCTCACAACTCCATGCCCTCTTGGAAATCTACTCTTTTGACATTCTTTGTTTAACGGAAACCTGGTTAAAGCCTGTAACTAAAGATAATGAAATCACCCCACCCGGATATAATATATTTAGACTTGACCGTGTAGCAAAGAAGGGCGGGGGAATAGCTATCCTATTTAAATCAGGTCTACAGATCACCACATATGACTTTAAACCACCTGTAGATTCTACTGCTGAAATTCTTATTTCCAAACTTCAACTCAACACTTTAAAATCCATCTATATTATCTGTATCTATCTACTTCCTGGCAATAACAATGCCACCATAGAAGATATCCTCTGCTGGCTGTTACAAAATCTGCCCCAAGAAACCATAATCCTAGGTGATTTAACATAGATTGGAATTGCTGTTGCAGCAGCCACCCTACCACCCAGATTAACCTATTTGGATTTTCTCAAACCATTACCTCCCCTACCAGGATAAACAAGCCTAATAAGAAAGAAAGTACCTTGGATTGGATTCTTATAAATAACCATCCCCACATATATGAATCTGGTACCCTCCCTGATAATATTAGTGACCACTCACTTACCTTCATCATCAAGCATAAGACCAATGTCTCCATTCCAGCCACTTTCGGGTATATTAGGTCCAAGAAAAACTTTAACCCTGATCTCTTTCAAAGCAAACTAAGAGCATGCAACTGGTCTCCCTTAAAACACCTCCCATTGGAGGAAGCTGTTACATACTTTAATTCCAAATTCCTAGACATTCTAGATGACCATGCACCAAACCGCTCTATTAGAATTAAAACTAAATCTGCCCCATGGCTTTCAAAAGAAACCAAACAAAAAATCCACCTCAGAAATAAATACTGGGCCAAATGGCGAGTGACTAAAAACTCTGCAGACCGTCAAAACTTTAGACAGCTGAGAAATGACACTAAAAAAGCTATACTGTCTGATAAAAGAAACTACTACTTACAGTTCCAGCAAACTAAACATAATAACCCACAAAAATTCTGGGCAAGTATTAACCAACTACTACACCCAGGTCAATCCATTACACCTAACCCACAAGGCACAGACCAGGAGAATCCCAAGCATACCGCCAATGCCTTCAATACCTTTTTCACTTAGGCCATTCAAACACTTGCCAGTCACCTATCACCTAATAACTTCACTTTACCTACCTCTAACACAACCCCACCCCCTCCATTTCTCTTCCAACCAGTCCCTACAACATATATTCTTTCCCTTATCCAAAAACTTAAACCATGCTCTCCTTCAGCAGACCAAATACCTGCTGAATATCTACAGAAATCAGCCATATCCATCGCCTATCCCATTTCCATTCTGATTAATAGAACCATTAGTGAAGGACACATCCCAAGCATCTGGAAAGTCTCCCATATTATCCCCCTTCATAAAGGCGGAAACTCTACTGAATTCTCCAACTACCGTCCCATAGCCCTACTTTCACTTTTGGAAAAACTAATGGAAAAATGCATCCATAGGCAATTGCTAGACCACCTAATCCAAACTAACTTACTTTCCAGCTGTCAACATGGTTTCAGACCTTCCCACAGCGCTACTACTGCCCTCCTTTCCTTTACTGACTATTTTAACAAAAAACGTAACTCCAGTATGCTTTCCTCTGCACTATTTATCGATCTGTCCAAGGCATTTGATATGGTTAATCACCAAATACTTATAAATATCCTCAAATCCCTGTCACTAGATGCACTCACTATTAAATGTTTCCAATCCTATTTAGATAGACAACAGGTAGAGCTTTGGCACAACACTCTATCTACACACCTGCCCGTTAACATTGGCATCCCTCAAGGGTCCATATTAGGACCTGTTCTTTTCTCCATATTTATGAATGACCTTCATCTAGCAATCCCCCAAGCTACATGCATTCAATATGCAGATGATTCTACACTTATATGCACAGCCACATCCACTTCCAAACTTCACTCCCTTACC
Source organism: Protopterus annectens (assembly GCF_019279795.1). NCBI lineage: Eukaryota > Metazoa > Chordata > Ceratodontiformes > Protopteridae > Protopterus > Protopterus annectens. Next base: position 1,132,709,480 of record NC_056733.1, on the reverse strand, counting down.
CAAAAGGTATTTAACACAGTAGAACAATGGTTTACACAACATTGCCTTCTCTTGAACCCCACAAAAACTAAACTCCTCCTTTTCAATCCTACTCGTAAGTCCTCCCCAATAGATTTCTCAGTTACATCCACTAATGGTACTCCCATATCACCTGACCCAACTACCAAACTACTTGGTATCACCATAGATAACAATCTTAACTTTGACATCCATATCAACAATACTATAAAAAACGTTAACAAAAAACTAGGCTCTCTCTACAGGGTCAAACCCTTCCTTTCACCAACAGCCAGAACAACTATTGCATATACCCATCTAATCTCTACACTCCTCTATGCTTCACCCATATATACTAAATTATCTACAAATAACCTCACCAAACTGGAAATCTCCTACAATAACATTGCCAGGTTTGCTACTGGCAACCCATTTAGAACCCACCACTGCTATAATCTTAAGCAGCTAGCATGGCTAGAAATTCAGAATCTGCTTAAATTCCACCAACTAACCATTGCCCATAAGACTCTTTACCAGCCTTCCAGTACTCCTATACTATCTACCCTCATCATTCCCTATAATAATAATCTGAAATCCTTGCGCTCATAACATAAACGTCTTGTAAACACCTCTAAATCTAATAACAGGGCTGGGGATTCCCTTTTCACTAATACTGTTGGAAAATCATGGAACCTTCTCCCCAGTGAACTTTCCTCAGTTTCCTCTACATCACTTTTCAAAAACAGACTGAAACTTTTCCTGAGAACACACTAGTTATGCCCCTGTACTAAACCTGACTAATCATTTTTCTACTCATACTAGGCACTGCCTACCCATTACTTCCCAATAACTAGTTCTACTTTCCTTACTTACCACATTACCTTTTTCCTATACCTAACCCTTCTTTTCATCCTCTGAGCTTACTCATAGTGTGACAACTCTTTATTAATATAATTATACAATATGCCTCATTTTTGTTACATTCTGTATTCTACCTGTAATTTGCACTGTACCTGCCTATTGCACTGCAAAGTATTCTGCCCTCTCTGTAATATGCATTGTACCTGCCTTTTGCACTGTGAAGTATTCTGCCCTTTTTGATAATTTCTGTGTTAACTTGAAATGTTCTTTGTAAATATAAATGTATTCTTATCCCAGACCTTATCTCCCCAGACTATAGTATATATTATACCTGCATTTTGAATTGTAGACCTCTATGATAAATCTGTGTTAACCTGTAACATAATTGTAAGTAAAAATGTTTTTTGTAATTTTTTGCAAGGAGCTTATCTCCTCGGGCCTCTACTGAAAATGGACATGTATCCAGTTAGACTAGCCCGGTCAACAAATGTAAAATAAAATAAATAAAAATCATCTAGATAAGCAAGGGCAAACCCTACTGCTCCTGCTAGGATATGATCTACCAGCCTCTGGAAAGTTGTTGGGGCATTTTTTGTCCCAAATGGCATCTTTGTGAACTTATGCAAGCCAAAAGGAGTCACAATGGCTGACCTCTCTCTAGCACTGGGAGTCAAGGGCACCTGCCAGTAACCCTTAGTAAGATCAATGGTGGTAAGATACTTAGCCCCACCCAGCTGCTCTAGGGCTTCATCTGACCTACGCATGGGCTAAGCATCTGACTCTGTGTGACTATTTAATTTCCTGTAGTCCACACAGAACCTGGTGCTGCCATCCTTCTTTTGCATCAGCACCACAGGGGAGGCCCAGGGACTGTTGGACTCTTGAATTACCCCTAGTTCCAACATTTCCTGTATCTCCTCCTTCAGAGTCTGTTTGATTCTCTCAGACACCCTATAAGGGGCCTGCCTAATAGGCCTTTGGGGTCCTGTATCCACCTGGTGCTGCAACAGGTGGGTGCACCCTGGTTTCCCACTGAACATGTCCCAAAACTCCTGTAACACTGCTTGGATTTCTCTAACCTGAGTAGGAGATAGCTGCTGGGACATTGCTACCCCTTCCACTGAGGTGTCAGCCTGAGCCTCACTGAGGAGATCAGTCACCAGATCTTCCTCAGACTCCTCTTGCAGTCCACTGCAAATACTCAGCACAATGGCCTCCCTATCATGGTAAGGTTTCATCATGTTAACATGGTACATTTTGTGCTTCTGCCTCCTGCCTAGCAGTTCCACTATGTAGTTAACATCACTCACCTTCCTTACCACATTGTAGTGTCCCTACCAGGCTACTTGCAGCTTGTTGTGTCTGACAGGAATGAGAACCATTACCTGCTGCCTTATAGCACTCTCTAGCTCGAGCGTTCCTGTCATACCAGACCTTTTTCTGTTGTTGGGTTTCTGCCAGGTCCTCCTGGGCAAAGCCCATGAGTTTTCTGAGCCTTGTCCTGAGGTTTAGGTCATATGCCACAACAGACTGCTTGTGAGATTCACACTCACCTTCCCACTCATCACAAATTAAATCTAGAGGCCCCCTCACCCTATGCCCATACAACAACTCAAAGGGTAAAAAAAAACTGCGGATTCCTGGGGAATCTCTCTGAAAGCAAACAGATGGGGCAAATATTTGTTCTGCTCCCTCTTAAACTGGTCTACAAATGCCCACAGCATGGACTTGATTGTAAAGTTTAACCTCTCAACAAGACCATTAGGCTGGGGATGGTAGGGGGTGGTCTTCAGATGCTTTACACCACAATACTTCCACAGGCAAGCCAGCAGGTCTGACATGAAACGGGCACCTCTGTCAGTCAGTATTTCTTTTGGGAAACGTACCCGGCTGAAAATCTCTGACAAAGCATTTGGCACATTTTCTGCCTCAAGGGAGGACAAAGCCTCTGCCTAGGGTAACTTGTCACATAGTCTACTACCACTAGGATATACTTTTTCCCTGTGGAACTTGGGGTACTCAGAGGCCCTACAATATCCATAGCTACCCTCTGAAATGGATCCTGAACTACAGGCAAAGGCATCAAAGGCACTCTCACCTTGTCTTCTGCATTGCCTACCTTTTGCCACTGCTCACAGGTCCTGTAGTACCCTGCTACATCTCTAGAAATTGCAGGCCAATAGAAGTTCAGCATAATATGTCTTTTTGTATGTTTTATGCCCATATGACCTGCAAAGGGAATGTCATGGGCTATGGCTAGAAGTGCCATATGGTAAGCTTTAGGCACTACCAACTGCTGTATCGTGTCACCTTCTAGCCCTCCCTCAGGGTCCACTCTCTATACAGTAACCCTTTGTCTCAGTATACAGAATCCCGCTTCCCTTGAGAATCAGGTGCCTCACTAGTGACCTGCCTCAGGCCTTGTAATGTAGGGTCTGTGAGCTGAGCCTGTCTCAACTCTCTCTTAGTAACCCTTCCCAGCTCCCCTTCCACAGGAAGTCTGGCATCCTCTAACAACGGTGCCTCACTGTCAGCCTAGGTATTACTACTCACCTCTGCCCTTTCAGTCACTCTGTCCAAGGGACCATCAGTACCCACAGACAGCTGTGTCTCACCTCCAATCTCACTGCTACAGAGTAGCTCCCTCCCTGAAGTAAGCACATCACCAGTCCTGGCTGCAAGTATGTGGTCTGTCTGAGTATCCCCCAGGCTAGCAGACCCACATGCTTGTCTCCAAGCCTGACTGCATGTAACTGCATGAGCACATGGTACTGTATTATTAAAATCATTCCCTATCAGGACATCTGCAGGGATATCCTCAAACACACCTACTTGCTGGGTTCCTTTCCCATTCTCCCAGTCAAGGTGAACCCTAGCCAAAGGTATTTGGAATGGGGTCCCTCCTAAAGTTCTGACTGGAGTAGACTGCCCAGGCAAGTAGTGCTCCTCTGTAATCATTGCAGGCTTCACAATGGTTATGTCAAAGGCTGTGTCTCTCAGCAATGGCCTCTTTGCCATTCACTACGATAGGATATAACCTGTTGTGGTAGTTTGGTACCCTTGTTGTCTCACGACAACCTACTGTTGGCATTTTGTCATTCCCACTTAATTGCTCTCTCACCATTTGTTGCCCACCTTGCCTCTTTGGACATCTATATGCCACATGGCCCCACTGGTTGCATCCAGAATATTTAACCCTATGTCCTGGATGTGTACCTGGACTAGTGGATTCCCCTGCTACTGGCAGATTCTGTTGGGGCAGTCTGTGCTGCCCACCATCAGTTCCTTTAGACCCATGAGCAGTACTGGGGGTCCCTTTCCAGTGCAGGGCTGCCCTGCTTCCTAGGTATAGGTCTCCCTTCTTCCCCAACTCCTCTGAAGTAGCACACTGTCTATCAGCTAACCAGATCATCATGTCCTCAGGCAAAGTGCTGAGGACTTGTTCCATCACCAAAAGGTCTGCCAGCCCTTCTAAAGTGGTGACCTGACATCCACTCACCCACCTATGAAAATAATGCTCAATTCAGCAAGATATTCACACACACACTTTCTTTTGCCTTGTGTCTTTGATCATGAAATCTTTTCCTATAAGCTTCATGTGTTAACTTAAAGAATTCTAGCAAACAATTATTTACCACATTATAGTTTAAAAAATTATGATCAGACAGTTTGGAAAGGACATTTACAGCTTTACCATGGAGTAAGGGGGTCAGCAACCATACCCAGAGCCTTTGGTCAACATCATACTCTATATATACTAATTTAAACATATGAAAGAAACTATCAAAATTATCCCCGTCTATAAACTGTGGAAGAAATTTACTGACATTTTGTGCTTCTGGGATCCTGTTACTCCCTTACCCATTACCTCCATGACTCTGGCAAAGAGTCAGCCTTTCCTTTTCATGTTGCCTCTGCCTCTTCTTCTCCTCAGCTTCTATTTCCAAATGCCTGGCCTCCAACTTAAGTCTTTTTAGCTCCAGATGGATTTTTAAGTCCTCTGCAGAAAAGCTGAGCTGTCCATTCTGTCAGTGTTGTACATCTCCACGGCCAGTCTGATCATCCTCCTGGTTGCTATTTTCCGCTGCACCTGTGACAAAAGCTGCTTTAGTCAGGTTTCCATGCACCTGTCCTTTAGCCTGGCACTTCTCAGCCAACTGGCTCCTTGTCAGCTTGCCATACTCTTCTGCTGACATGCTTGTCTGCTCTCCCTGACTAACTAAGCTAACAAAAGAAATAAAACAATTGTGATCTGAACTCTGAATGTTCACTGCATGGCTGATTTAGAGTACTAAAACACCTTCAGTGATCACTGTACACAAACTACAAGAATTCACTATCCACACCACTACAAGACAATTAGTATGTGATGTGGCTAACTCACCACTATCAAACAATTAATATTTGATGTGGATATCCCACAACTGCCAAACAATTAATATGTGATGCCCATGCACTGGCCCAATAATCAAGGAACCTCACTCCTCACTGCTATCACCAGTGAGGGGCGTGCATACTGGGGGGATAACAAGTACACACACAGTAAAATACCATATCCCTTAAAAGCACACAGAGATCACAGTCAGTCTGGGGCTGGTCTCTCCCTTTCTGTTCAGATCCCCAATAAGACTCCCCACTGGCACAGCTATAGGGTCCAGATCTCAGCTTAGTGGTCAAGCTAAAACCTCCAGCACCCTCTCTGTCCAACCAGTGCTTCGTGTTCCTGTCCAAGTAGCTGACACACACACACACACACACACACACACACACACACACACACACACACACACACACACACACACACACACACACACACTTTAAGATATGATTTAGATACAGACACATAAACACTCCTGCGGAAGGCTGGCACAAGTTCTCCAGCTATGCCCCCTTTCTGCCTAGACTATAATGTAGTACCAACTGCCACTGACCACTAATATCAGCTACTATAAGGCCCTTCCCAAAGGGTGACCAGTTTCACTTTGTGATGTTACTGTTATCCAAATAGTAAGTGTGACTGAGCAGCGAGACTATTGGAGTGGCTTGGACAGTATAACCAAATACATGCACATACTCTCTAAGAACTTAAATTATCTCTATACAAAACAGCCACTGTTGACAGGTTTAAAATATTTAATAATAAATAATAAAAACACAAGACAAATCTCATCAATTCAACACAGTGCTAATCAAGAGTTCAGAAATCACAGGAACTTTAAAACAATATTGTAGGATAGTGTGACAGAAATATAGAAACAGCTAGATTAATCTGGCTAAATTCCTCTCTAACTCTAAGAGAAATCTCTGTTCTAAATACTACTTACATACATAACAAGCAAGTGCTAGTGAATGGATGTTCTTACTAGATTCCAAACAAGATACAAAATGCTCAATCTTTCTCTCTGAGAAAGTCTTAAATTGATAACACCCAGTACTGCTGTGTCATTTCACATTACATCACTTTTATCACTTCTCCTTTAGTTCCCAGGCTAACAGAACTCAAAATTTACATTTCTTTGTATACTGCACCTGGCCAGGATGCCACAGCAATAAAAGACACTTTTAAATGTATACCCTTAGTAATTATCTCCTAAAATAAGACAATAGAATTTGCTAGCCCAGACATCCTGTCTGTGAGCTTGAGATCAAACACAGTTGTAATTCTTTACTTAGCAGCTTTCTTCCAGCAGGGTGCACTGTGGTTACATTTTTGATGCTCAGTACAACATATAGTTTTATCATAACACATAGTTCTCTTTACATTTGCAGAACAAGCCTGTGGATTATATTAATATTTATAATGACGTAGAATTATCTACAAAATTCTATCTAGCTAGGCTGGCAGCCTTCACAGAACATATCAGCACATTTATAATATGAATGGAAAAAATGAGAAAAACACATTCGTGAAGCATGCACAAAGAAGTAAAGATTTTATTGAAAAGGTTGTAGAAGAATTAATTGGAGGTGACTGGAAAGATAGATTAGAATTCAGAGAATCTGTATGGCAGCTGAGAATGAATGCTACTAATCCTCCAAGGTCAAACAGCATCATCAGTATAACAAGTGTGCTAAAATTTAAGTCAGTTGTGTTATAATCTATGAGTGATACTAAATGGTTAAATTTAAAATATTTTTTCTTGACCTAGATTTTCTTAATATGAACAAACATGCAATTTAAAGTTTTAGTGTTTATTTTTACTCATTATTATTTACTATTATGCATTACTACTTCTCTGAAGTCAAGGTTCATGTCAGGGGCCTGTGGCTGACCAAACTAGCAAATGATTACAAATGAGGAGTAGTCACAGAATCCCCCACCGACACTAATGTTCTCCAGGATGGCTGACACAGAAAAATAACTTCGGTCAGAACCATGGACTAAAATTAAATGTCAAGAAATGTATAATAGTATCCTTTGAGAAGTCATCTACCCCTGGAACTATCATTTTGAAAATACACCGCTAAGAGCTGAGCCACCAGTCAGAGACTTGGAGACACACATAGTATTCTAGCCCTTGACCATCACATGTCTACAGTAGTGAGGAAATCCTTCCATACTGTGCCACTTATAAATAAAGGTATGGTATCTAGGTACAAGGAGCTCATTGCTCTACTATATTCAGCATTTATTAGACCTGTCATTAAATAAAATGCCCCCTTTTGTATGTACCTAACTAGGTACATCCAACAGTTGGAACATCTACAGAGGCCCTATCCCTGTGTCCTGTCTCCTACAGGCTTTTGAGGGGAGATCTATGCCTGGCATACAAGGCATTGTCAGATCTCACCCTGACAGACCTCCTGCATATCTGCTAAACAAACAACACTAGAATTACCCATTCTAAAGACCTAAGCCTTATCTGTGATATAAACAGGACCTGCTAGAGAGACAGATAAGTATCCAGAGGTTACCCATTCTCTGGAACAGGCTCCCCAACCATGTGAAACAGAGTTCCTCCCTAACCCAATTCAACTGTAACTTGGGCAGTTGGATGGGGACTAGGAAATACATCCGTGGTTTGGTGCCTATGTGTCTAATAGACACAGGCAACCTGTAAATGGTTCATCACCCAGGCCACTGCTTGTAAATGTTTCATATTCCCAAGCCCCTGCTTACACCTATCAAGGGTACTAGAACTTGTTAGAGATTTGGGATGCATGGCTAAGTTTAAAAAAGGCCCTAGTGGTTGTTAGCCTAGTACACACCTATGAACATATGTATCTATAATGGAAGGTTATTTAAATGGATGTTTTTGTGTGAAATGTTTTCAGTTGAAATCCAGAAAATGTTTTATGGATGAAAGCGCTTAACGTTTATTACATTTTAGTGGCCTACTTAGCATGTAAGGACATTTCTTTCATTTGCAGTTTGAAGTTTGTGTTTACGGAACATTGGTGATTTTATCACAAAATAGCAGCATTCTGCCCCCTCTTGTAATGCATCACTGGGAAGCTGTCAAACAGGTGAGCAATTGTCTCACTGTTATTTTAAATCTATTATGCATACTTATAGAGAGATATATAACTATTTGTTTGACCATAAACATAGCCATTTTTGGAAAATAAAATACCACTCATTTCATAAATATGCAATATAAAATCAGCATCTTCAGACAGACCTTTGATATTAACACCAGTGTGTAGCCCACTGTCTACTAAAGAGCATCAATATATTCTATTTCTTGCATCTTACATCATTTATCAGATATTGCAAATCTTATGAAGTGTGTTTTCAGCACTGAATTTAGGAGAAAAGATCTCAGGAGGCAAGTGATTTCCTATCTTAAAAGACTTCAGTAAGCATGGGGATTAAATGGCCTCCTGCTGCTCAAGATTGAATGAGTTAATTAGTTATTGATCCAGTCAGAGTACATACAGTATATTTGTTCCTGAAAGACATGGGCTGCAGTGTTTAGCTCTGCTTGAGTAATGTCTTACTGAAACAGGATTTTGTTCTACTTAAACAGGCATAAAAATTCCTTCTGCATTTACTGACATCTTCTGTGACTTCTTCAGCTTTTGCAAAACACTTTGATCTAGTGGACAAGCTCATACTTGTTTTGAGGCTTGGGAAGATTGGCTGCAGCACTACTGTATTATTCTAGTATGGCACTTGTCCCAATAAACACATTTTGGTCATTGCCTGGACAACAAGCCAGCTGTAACTTTCAAGACAAACCTTGTAGCACAATGTGGGATCATCTTAAGGTGCTTACTTTTCTGATATATATATATATATATATATATATATATATATATATATATATATATATATATATATATATATCAGAAAAGTGATCTGTCACTGTATAAGTCCTGATTCTTTGAAAAATAAAGTGCAATTCTAACGCGTAAACTGTGAAACTCACTCTTACATATTTTAGGCATTTTTTACAAGGGAGCAGTTTCTTCAACACACTTGATTAGGGTTCTCACCTGTCCATTTTTTTTTATACCTGGAATAAAATAAGAGCTTGTCACCATACCTCAAAACTTCCAAATTTGGACACAGATCACCTGTAAAGCCAAAACTAAAGGGGAAGCAAAGAGTAAAAATCAAGATTGGGACAATTGTTAAATATTACTCTAATGCAATAAAAGGGTAATACAGCCACAGATGTTGCACTGACATGCATTTTCTGAACAATAAAAAGTGTAGGGGCACCTTCTGTGTAGAGTCTGCATGTCCTCCCTGCATTTGTGTGGATTTCCTCTGGGTACTCCGGTTTCCTCCCATATTCTAAATACTTGCAAATGAAGTGTTAGTCCCTGGGCCTCTGCTGAAAATTGGCTCTGCCCTAGTTGGACTATCCCAGTCAACAAATGTTAAATAAATAAATAAATAAATAAATAAATAAATAAATAAATAAAACTTTAATGTCTAACCTTATTGACTTGCCTGAAAACCTTGATGATTTCTCAGCAAATCAAAAACATTATGATGGAACAGGGCAAAATATGAGGCAAAATAAGGGGCGTTCTGTAAAATTCTGGTCAGTTAAGAACTATTACTTATCTCTCAACTATCCAGATTTTTGCAGAATGTCCAGATTTTTACCTCATATTTTTGGACTGTTCCTCATAAAACTTGTGATTTTCTGACAAATCACTGAGGACTGAAGTTTCTAAATAATGACATACATTTCAATTTTAGACTTCATATCCTTCAGAAAAATGCATGCTAACAGAAATCCTGTTATCCCAGTAATTTTCTAAGTTCATAACAGCAATATTTAAAAATGGTCCCTATTTGTGCCCCTTTGTTCTCCATTATTAAAGGCTTTGGCAAACTTTAACGCACAAATATGGAACATCTTAGCACCACAATAAATTCTGAAGACAGCTTTAAGAGCAATGTTGATTTATTAGCGAGATGAATAAAAAGTCTGAACTCTCTATAGATAGCTGTCCTACATAGTACTGATGCCCAGGCATTCTGTGTCTCTAGCTTTGTTTTTACAGATGCTACTATGGGGATGATTTGCTATGGGAAACTTAAGTAAGCATACATACAACAAACTAAAATTTTAATAATACTGTATTCAGATATGAACAGTTTCAAAACTGTAAACATCACTGAACTAGTCCATTTGATTTAACAATAAAAACAAATGACATAGAAATACATAATCTGACTAGTGTTATGCATACCTAGTGGTTTTTGGCTTAATTGAATAAATTAATATATACCTGTATTTTTTAGGGGTTTAAATGAAGTCTTTTGATAAAATGGGTGGAAGTTACAGTTATTTCCATAGAGACCCATTGTTTTTTATTTAATGTGCATCTTTCTTTTTTGGACTACCCTTGTGTTTTAATTAGATTGTATTTTTAAGTAATATTAAAATTTTAATTATTTTTTTTATTAATTTTTTTTTTTTTTTTTTGTTGTTTTTAAATGTATAATTTTTTATTCTGTTTGTATTTTATGTTTGAAGAAGCGCTTTTTATTGAATTTACAATGTAAATTAACCTGTGCTGTGTGTTGTTATTTCTTGTGGATCTTAGTTTTAGTGTTATGCATACAGCAGTCTTTATCTCTATTTAGGGAATGGAGAAACTGTGCACTTCACCTTGAATGGAGGATGAATCTTCCCCAGCAAGGTGATAATTTACAGGTAATGCCTGGTAAAACAAGTCCATCACTTCACAGCACCATATTCAGCTGCCATGAAGGATGGATAGAAGAAAGGTAAATAGCGACTGTTTTTACTCTCACTAAATGCAGCTTTACTGTTTAGCGAGCATAAGGTAAAAAAGTAAATAAATTTAAAAAAATTACGTGAGTGCGCATGTGTGTGCATTTTGTGTGTGTGCATTTTGTGTGTGTGTGTGTGTGTGTGTGTGTGTGTGTGTGTGTGTGTGTGTGTGTGTGTGTGTGTGTGTGTGAGAGAGAGAGAAAGAGAGAGAAAGTAAGCAAGAAGCAGACAGAGACAGCACATAGTAACGTCTTCTGACTGCATCAGACAGTCCATCAACACATTCCTTAAACAATAAGAAGTATGAAACTCTAATAATCTGACGTTATTGACAGACTTTAATCCTTCGTGATTTATCAACAAATCAATCATTGTATGACAGAGCACAACTATATGGCAAATTTAGGGAGAGTAAAGAGGCATGGGGATGTTGCAATGTACTGGATTCTATGATTTTTTTATTTATTTGCCCACAGTAAAGTAACTGTAACTGCCTGGGAATGCATGCATGTCTGTATGTGTGTATGCATGTGCATGTGTGCTGGTCTCATTCTAAATCTTGAAGCTCATAATACCGAAGTTCAGAATGTTGAGACAAAAATGTAGACAACTCAAAATCACGAACAGCCGATGTTTCCCAGGGAAAGTAAACACTTGCCCAGCATGTAGAAATATGCCCTGTTCCCCACTGTCGTGTGGTCCTGGAGTTGGTATATTTAGTTAGGGGGGTGGGGACACACCCTCCCACATTGGGGGTGTGGAGGGCATAGCCCCCACCTAGGTGGTTGTAATATTGGATGGTGTGTTTGCATACGGTGTTGGACAAGTGTTTGCTTGCCCTGGGAAATTTCAGCAATTCATGAGTGTGAGTTGTTGGTATTGTTGTCTTGACATTTTGAATGCTGGTGTTATGGGTTTCTGGATTTGAAAAGTAATCCATGTGCGCATGTGTGTGCCTTTTTATGCGTACGTGTGTGAGTCTGTTTATGCTTCTGAATATGTGTGTGTATGTGTGTGTGTGTGTGTGTGTGTGTGTGTGTGTCTGTGTGTGTGTGTGTGTGTGTGTGTGTGTGTGTGTGTGTCTGTGTGTGTGTGTCTGTGTGTGTGTGTGTGTGTGTGTGTGTGTGTGTGTGTGTGTGTGTGTGTGTGTGTGTGTGTGTGCACGTGCACAGCCACTCAATACATACATTTTGGATGTAAAATACTTCCTCAAACAGACATTACGTATGCTACAGCAAGTTTTGAAACATTAGTGGAAAAAACAGTTTAACAGCCCACCCCAGTAATTCACACCCTGTTGGGAATTATTACCTGCTTAACATACAGTTAAACATAATTAAAATATGCCAGTTTCATGCCTATCTTTTATTTATTTGATATTTGTTTACTGGGGAGGTCTGACTGGGCTAGTAGCCCATTTTCATTGGAGGTCCAGTTGAGAAATGGTCCAAGTACAAGATAAGAAGTACAACATTATTTACAAAGTAAAACAAGTACATCTTATAGAATTTACAGGACACAACATTCATAACACAATACAATAGGTACAAGTAGGCCAATTTCAAAGGAGGCCTGTCAGGAAGAAAGCTCCATAATACATGTTAACAAACATACATTATTTACAAAAGTAAGCAACTACACCTTATAGGAGTTACAGAATACAATATACACAGAGATATATAAGATACTGTTGGTGTATAGGCATTTCCACAGTGGGCCATATATAAAGGAATAAGGTAGAAGGGAAAACCTGGAGGGGATTTTAAAAGGGGTTGGTGAGATGGAAGTGGGAGAGTTTCAGAGAGAAAATTGGGTGTGAGAGGTGGAGATGAGGAAAGAGCTAATAGGAGAGATGGTACTGTCAGCCTGGGTATGTGTATGAGCAAAGCCAATTGTCAGTTAAGTGCACCTTGAGAAGTTGTTTAAACTTAGATGGGTTGGAGGTATTTAGGATTTGTTGGAGGATGGTATTCCAGGCTCTGGATATATGGTTGGAGTAAAGAGATCCCCCAAAACTGTTATTAGATTTTGTGACTTTTAATAGGAATTTGTCAGAAGATCATAGGGTTCTATTTTTGGAGTAGGGCTGTACAAGATTTTGGAGTGCTGGGTACTTATCAGGTTGGTATATGACAGTATGAGTGGTTGTTATATGATTGAAGGATAAGAGATTGGGTAGTTCTAGCCATTTCAATTGGTGAAGAGCAGTACAGTGGTGGGATCTGTATGGCAATTTTGTTGTAGCAGGCTTCTAGTTTAGTTAGCTCTGTTTTCTTAAGGTTTGTGAAGATGGGAGATGTGTATAGTAGGGTAGATAGTAGGTGGGTCCTGGCTATAGATTGTCAAGTGGAGTTGGTGATGTATGGCTTGACTCTGTAGAGGGAGCCAAGTTTTATGTGGGCCTTTTTAATAACTAGTGCTTATCAAATCTCAAGCTGTTATCAATGGTGATGCCAAGCAGTTTAGTGTGAGAGACAGGATCAATTTTGGTTTTGTTACATGACTAGATGAGAAAGGGGGATATGTTGTCAGGTGATTTGTTATTGGAACATAGCATTAGTTTAGTTTATTGGGACTGAGAATAAGTTTATAGCTGGAAAGCCAAGATTCAATGGCTGAGAATGATTGTTGGTTTATTTCTTGGATTTGCAGAAGGGAAGATGCAGCACAAAGACATCTGTGTATTGAATGATAGTGGCGAGGTGAGTAGTGGTGTAGAGTTTGTTAGTGAAGATAGTAAAGGGGAGTGGTCCTAGACTTGAACCTGTGGGATGCCTACTGTGACAGGTAATAGGGGAGACAGATTGCTTTGCCATTTGACAAGTTATCAGTCAGATAGGTAGTTATGACACCATGAGAGGGCTGTTTGGTTTAGATTTAGGGATGAGAGTTCATTGAGGAGGTTTTGGTGGGAAATGGTATTGAATGCCTTGGACATATCTAGCTATCTAGAAAGATAGAGGAAACTAGTTGCTTGACATTTTTGATTGGTTGATTGTGTTAGTAAAACCTATAAGGGCAGTTGTGGTACTAGGCCTGGGTCAGAAGCCATGTTGGGAATTGGTTAGTAGGTTATTGCAGACTAGATAATCCATGAGTTGTGAGTGTATGCATTTTTCTAGAATTTTAGATAGAAGTGATAAAATGGCTATTGGTCTATAGTTAGAGAGGTCTGTTGAGGTGCCACTGTTGTGCAGAGGGATGATATAGGACATGTTCCAAAGCTTGGGATATATTGTTCTGTAGTGGATAGGTTGATCAAGAGAGAGGCAGGGTAAGGGATAACCTTTGCTGCTAGTCTGAGATATTCAGTAGCCGTTTGATCTGTTGCAAGGGATGTGGGCTTCAGCTTGTTGAGTAGTTTTGTTATGGTATTGTTTGGACATGTTTTAGGGAGAAGGAACTGGTACTTGCTTGTGTTCCTCTTGGGGTTGACAGGGGAGCATTGTTATTATTTTTGACTAGTGATAGCATGGAGTTGATAAAGTACAGTATGTGTTAAACTTGGTAGCTATGCTATCTGTAGTATTTGTGATGGTAGGGGGTTGGAGTTGAGGATTGTCCAGGTTGTAGTAGCCGTTTAACAGCACCCACAATTTTTTCAGGATTATTTTGGTGTTTTGTTGGATCCTAGTATAGTATGTTTTTTTTATCATTCTTGATCTGTTTATTGGATTTGTTTCTTAGTTGCCGATAGTCATCTAGGGTGGCTTGTTTTTTATTGCCGTGATGTTGTGTCCAGGCTTTGTCTCTGTGCTTGAGTAGCTGTTTGGTATCTTTAGTTAGCCATGGTGCATAGTTTGATTTTATCTGGACCTTTCTAGAAGGTGCTACACTGTTTAGTATACATATGAATTTGTTGTTAAAGTATTATACAGCAGAATCTAGATGGAGATCTTTTAGTGGGGACCAATCACAAGGCTGAAGGAGTGATTTAAAAGTATTGGGTGAAAATGTTTTTTGTTACGAACATTTTTGTATATGGCATTTTTTTGGGGTCTTAGACATTATCTAAGTAAATAGGTGGGTAGATGATCGTTGAGGCTGTCAGGGAGGCAGCCTGAATGATAGACTAGTGAGGGCTTGTTTATTAAGGTCAAGTCAATAATTGACTGCCTATTGCTGTATTTATCTATTCTAGTTGGCAATTGTATTGTTTGGGTGAATCCATACAAGTTTATGAAGTTAGAGGAGTTGTCTGAGGTGCATGTGTGCCAGTCCATATTGAAGCCCCCCATTATTATGGTTTCCTGATTAAATGTAGAGGATGACCAATAAAGAAGGGTTTCAGTCATGGATGGGCTGTTGCTGGAAGGAATGCAGACTGCTATAATGGTTACATGTTGCCTGCCATAAACACTCATATTCCTTATTTAAAGACCAAAAAGGTGTAAAGTTAAATGATGCCACCCTTTTCTATGCTTTATTTATTCTATAACTTGAACACATGGCAAGCTTGTCCAAAAACTGAAATAAACACAGTGTTCTGTTTTGAGTTCAATAAACATATCGTGATAAGACTGGCAATCAATGAGATCTTCATTTTTCTTATCAAATATCCCTTCAAGTTTGAACATCTGACTACTGTAGCTAAAGTTTCAAAAGTCAAAGCAAACAGAAACAGTGACAATGGACAGTTTTGACCCATTCCATTTTTTAACTTGAAGGGCAAAGACAACTCTGCACAAAGTTCTCCCTCCCTAGCTAATTCAACAAACTTGTGTTTAAAGCCAAACCCCAGAAGCATCCTGGGTAAATAATACCATTCAGCCTCATCAAAACCTTGTCAAAGCCCTTCTCAGCCTAAACTGATTATCACTAAATTTTCTTTTTTTAATGCATGCAGTCCTCATCAGTATCCCAGTTTTCAAAATGAATCTATCTTTCCCCTGAGAAACCCACTCTAATCACAATCAACAGCTGTAGTATATATATATATATATATATATATATATATATATATATATATATATATATATATATATATATATATATAATGTATGTATATATATATATTGCTATTCCTTTTGGTATAATTGATGCAAGCAGCCTATATAATAATGATTTTGTGCTGAAGTAGGCCAGTCAGAAGAAACTAAGCTTGTGCATGTAACTCCATTTGGTAATTACCACTCTTCCTAGTCTCAAACATGTTGTCAAACAAAAAAAGAAACTGTTTTGCATTTATGAAGACTTCAAACTCTAGAACACCATCACTGCCTCAATTGTTACCCCCTTCTCACCCTTGTAAGGTCTCTAATAATTATTATTCCTATGTTACTGCATTTTCATTGCATCTATGTTTCCCTGCTAGGTCTAAACCTTGTAAATATTTCTGAATGCAAATTCCTTCTGATAAGTCAAATAAATCATAGAAAATAGGCCCTTCAATGGCTGCTACTCATACTGTTTATCTAATAAATCCCATATTTAGTTTTAATCTTTCTAAATTCCTTTGCAATGACACATACCTTCAGAGTTTGTTTTGCAAACCTGCTAGCATTTCCCTTTTGTTTACAAGTCATTTGATATTTTCCTTATTTTATTTATATATTCCTTTACTTTGATTTACTTAAAATAATGCCATTCAATTAGCAGAGCCCATTCTCTGTGCTCCATTCAAGGCATCATACTTTCTCTTAGATGTTTTGCTCCTATCAAGAAATGGCTCCTGTCTTAGACAACATGTAGAAAATGCCAGTGCCTTTCCTAATATTTAACCTGAGAGTTAATGCAGAAGATTAAGGCTATGAACTGTAAATGAGCTGTCTGTAGTCCCAGGTAGATGGTTTGTTTCCATTTACCTCCCTTTACCTACTTTGTGACTCTGAGTAAGTCACTTAATAATCAGACAGTGCTGTTATGAAACCCCTCAAATGGGACACAAATCCAGTTGCCTTACCTGGTTAACCAAAGAATAAAAAAGTTATAGCTTGACACTGTAAGTATTTACATAAGAGCATAATCTAGAAATAGTCATTAGCACAAGGAAACACAAACATTTATTTGTTTATTATTTTGTTCTTGATGTTGTCTTACCATTTGCCATATTCCAGCAACTGAACTTAATCTTTCCCTTTCAGATCAGGGTCCAGAAAAATGGAAGAAATGCAGAGTGTAAGTAGTTGGGGTTAGATGGAGAGATCATAGAGTCCCCATGCAACATCTCTCTGATAGCTATCAAGGTAATCTTTTAGAATGGTAAAGGGAAGGGAACCCTAACTTGGTGGAGCATTATGATGTCACACATTACATGCAACATTAGCCAGCCCCAGTCTCCATGGTAGACTAACAATGTTTTGTCCAATTTATTACACCTCCCTCTGACCACAGGATAGTGCCCACAACAACTTAGAAAATACTTATTTTCTATCCTGGAATGGTAAAGAACTTCTCCTCCTCATCCACCTGCCTGCCCCCTCCAGTGGATAAAACACTAATCAAACTTGGGTCATTGGGGTTACAGTCAGGGCCCCATCCATTTGTGCCATGCTGGGCACAAACAACTATTTAAAAGTACATTGATTCAACCAGCCTAGCAGATAAAGTCTTGCTTGCAAAAGTAATCAAATCGGTTAAGTGTCTCAAATAATTCCCCTAAGTTACTTCCCTTCTCTATCAGAAGAATAACTGCAGAAACAACCTTCTCAACAGAATGACACTTCTAGTCATATTACACTAAATTTCATAAATTAATATACTTTCATATCTAATACCTATAAGAGTAAAGCCTTTGTCTGTCTTCCAACACATGCCTACACTATACAGAAACAGCCAGTAGTAAAACCAATACTTAAGTAACTTAAACCTTAACTTTAAGCCTCAGTGACATTTGGCCAATTTCAATTCTACTGACCCTAGCCAAAATCTTTAAAACAATTAGTCTTTGCCCAACTTATATAATATATCAGATATATCAACCCACATTGGCATGGCTTTTGGGTTGAGGTCAGAACCATGAAAGCCATGTACCCCTCAATGATGATATCCTCACCACACTGACAAGGGACATTCAGAAGGTGCTATCTTCATTGATCTGAAAAAAGCCTTTGAGTTGGCTGACCATCAAATTCTGCTTTGCAACCTTATTTCAGTTGGAATCAACTGAGACTCTCTTCTATGGCTTAGAAACTTCCTGAAATGGAGAGACTGTAATGTCCGAATTAGAGCTTCCTCCTCTCACTCCTTACCCCTAATCAAAGGAGCAACTCAAGGATTCATCCCATTCCCTCTTCCTTTTCTCCCTATTTATTAACAATGAGCTGTGGAACTCCCACAGCTCAGTATCATTCTGTACACAGATAACATGGTCATCTACTGAGCCCAAACCGTTCTCTCTTCTCTAACTAGCTACTCAAAAATAAACATATATACATTAATAAGATGACAAAATCTATGCTTTCCAACACCAAACACAAACTTTCTGTCATCCCCACTGAATGCACTACTCACCTTAGCAACCAACTACACTTAGAAACTGTATCTCTCTTCAAACACCTAAGAATTTGATTTCACCAAATCAAAAGTTAACTCCCTACCTTATAGGCCCAAAAGATCAAGCACTGCCTCTCCCCTGATACCACAGTAGGTATAAGTAAAAGAATCCTTATGGTATAGCTGGAATATGGCCTCCCAATCATAGCTTATGCTTTCAAGACAAATCTAACATTCTTCCAAACCACAAATAACAATAGTTAAAGATCCATTTCCTTGGCTTGCAAAACAGAACATCACTGAAATGACCTTCAAAAAGCAAAATGGCTTCCAGCCAAACAAAAATACACCCTACTCCAAGTTTTCCTCACTTATAACCTCCTACACCTACAGATATTCCTCATTTTTGCATGTGTGAGTGCTTAACAAACAGATACACCACCTATAATCTAAGATCACAATCACACACCTCCCTTCCATAATTTTTCCAAGAAACAAACTTCACAGTACTTACCACAGCTTCTCAACATTAGTCTCCACATCAGTGAATCCTTCCCACTAAAGATACAATCACTCCCTTTCAACCAGGCCTTCTGTGGCTACCTTAAAAAACATTTGAATCCTGAAGCGTCCTATAAGTGCTGTAATAGGTAGCATAACCTAAACCCATACCCCGGCCGCTGACATCTCATTTTCTTCATACTATACTATACTATACTAGGTCACTCTACCAATTAAATGTTCTCCCTTCTCCCATCTGTTTTCATCTTTCTCACCCTCCTTCCATTAACATTAACCTTCCTCTCTTTCTACCTTGCCTCCACTATACATATTTATTGTATGTAATATATATAAGGAATAGTTACTAAGTATGATGCATTTTGATCCAGTTGTGCCAATTGTCTTGCTGTTTAAATGCTTATAGCTCTCTTTTTTATTTATATTTGCTCTTTTACTTATAGTTGTTGTGATGGCCCACCACTGGACCAGTAATCAAGGAGCCTCAATCCTCACCACTGGCACCATTGGGGGTCATAAACTGGGAGGATAGCAAGTACACAACAGTATTTCTAAATGCAGCTCTCTGCATCAAGTGCAATTTCTCTTAACTCATTATATACGAGTAATATCTCCAGATGCATTTGTGGTTAACTCCTACTGACGCCTCTAGGCGGCAAATATTGCTTGTTCATATTTATATCAATAATTCCAAAATCATGCTATGTGCAAGGTTTTAAAATATTTCATCTTAAACTCACACAATAGCAAACTCAGCTGCATTAATATTTGACATCTGTCTAGTGCAGATAAATAGATATTAACAGTTCTTTTTATGATATTAATTGATATAGGTATAATTTTCGCATTCTTCTAAATATCTTAACAACAAGTAACACAGACAAAACACCTTAGCCTCAAATGATAGCTTGCAGATAGATGAACAAAATGCTGATGACAGAATGTGTGTAACTTGAGATTGCTGAGATATTGTAAGTTGTTTACAAAATTTTACACATGTAAAAGTTACTGTGATTACTGTGACTTATAAAATTCAGTTTAAGACCTGGAACTTAAAGAATACTATCACTTTAAAATAGTTTGTGCTGAAGACTTTGCCATTTATACTTCTTTCATAATCCCTATGGTTCCAGAGATATGAACATTTGTTTGAAATGTGAGGACATAAAATAATTTGATTCTGTCAAAAGGCTTAGGCTCTGCCCGTTGGAAGTTAGAGTGCAAACTTCCTGATCTCCATTGGAGGGAATGAGTTAAGAGCACACAGAAACCACAGTCAATCTGGGGCTGGGGTCTCCCTCTTTCTCCAAATCCCCAATAAGACTCCCCACTGGTACAGGTATAGAGTTGAGATCTTAGCTGAGTAGCCAAGCCAAAACCTCCAGCACCTTCTCTGTCCAACCAGTGCTTCGTGTCCCTGCCCAAGTAGCTGACACACACAATCTTTGAGTTTTGATTTTACACACACATATATATATATATATATATATATATATATATATATATATATATACATACACACACACACGCACACACACACACACACACACACACACGCACACACACACACACACACACACACACACACACACACACACACACACACACACACACACACACACACACACACACACACACACCTGGGAAAGGCTTACTAGCTATAACCCCTTTTCCCCACCTATAAGGTAGTTATCACTGCCACAGCCAACTCCTTATCAACTACTTTAAGGCCCTTAACCAAGGGTGTCCAATCTTACTGTGTAATATTAATATTAATACAAATGTTAGTTTGACCAAGAGCAAGGCTATTAGGAGTAGCCTACACAGTGTCACTAAATAAATAAGCAAGTACTCTCAGAATTGAAATATCTCTACACAGATCAGTCACAATGAAAGGTTTAAATATATTTAATAATGAAAGAACAATACAATACTGAATATATATTCACAGTGACATCAGAGTTCGAAATCACAGGAAATATTTAAAACAACATTGCAGGACAGTCTCAAATAAATAAAGCAAAACATCTAAACTGTGCTTGACTATATTTCTGAATGTATCTAGGAGAACTATTCTATTACCCAGAAACTTACTTAATCACAGCAAGGCAGATGTGGTGAATGTTTCTTGTAGTTGTTGTCAAGTCCAAAACAGAATACAGAAAGCTGTGTCTCTCTAAGAGACTGCTCATATTAATTTCTCAAATATTACTGCTGGGCTAGTTTGCAGAATGACATCATTTCTTGTCATCTGACAGCTAGTCCCCAGACTGAAAACAACCATTGATTGCAGCTGGTAGCATTTAGCATGTACCTGTATAAAATATATAGAGAAGAGCTTTTCCTCAGATCTTTGGCAGATGCTGGAAGTCATAAAACAATAAAACACTTCCAAGTCAACACGAAAAGTTCCCTAGTTTTAGACACAGTGTCTCATTGCTGCATTGAAAACTGAAAGATATCATCTTTTATTGTGTAGCCATAAAGTAACTTAATTTCAGCCTTTTTTCTAAAGTTTCAAGCCAAAGTAAAAAGTACCATGGACCACCGAGACTAAAACCAAAATAATTTATTCAAACGTTAGCACTTTCAGGATAAACCCTTCCTCAGATGTACAATACAGCAAAAACAATGATACTTTTTAAATTCCCATAGTCCAATCAATACATAGAAACAATTAAACAATTAGAAGTTGATCTAAATACAATTAAATGCATGGTCTTCGCCTTTTTAAAATAGGCTTTAAAGCCACTACACCATTCAATCATGGATACCCACTTGCCCCCAGTTCTAAAATCCATTTAGTTTCGCAATATTCTGTATAATTTACCATGCCCCCCCCCCTCTGATGTTGTCCTTAATATGTTGTAGGGCCATAAAATAAAAATAATGGTCCTGATGTTCACTGACATGTTGTGAGAGTGCATTATGTATATCACCCAAACGTATAGCAGATAAGTGCCTTAAAATTCTATCTTTAAACATACAGTTTGTCTTTCCTACATAAAACGATTGACAGCACATACATCTGGCCAGATAGACTATGTACTTTGTTCTACAAGTTACAGACACATTTAATTTATAGATCTTATTTGTAAGGGGATGTTTAAATTCAACACTCTTACTAATAAAATGACAGGCCTTGCATTGTGTACATGGTTTTGTTCCTATCTTGTTAGTGGGTTTATCTCCTATGACAGTCTTTTCACAGAGAATATGTTTCAAATTCTTGTTCCTTTTAAAGACAAAGTTTGATGAATCTCCTACTAAATCTCTTAATGAGTCATCTGTCTGTAAAATACCACAATTATTCCTTATAACATCAGAAATCTGTCCTATATCACTACTGTATGTGAGGTGTAAATTGAGTCTACTCACATTTCTATTAACTTTCTTCTTGCTACTATTTGCTATAGCAATGTAGTTATTAACTCCTACATTTGTTTCATGGGAAGAGAAGGAATGTTGCATTCCATTGGATGTACCCTGTATAGAGAACCAGAGTGCTGACACACCTTCCCTGGATTGCAATACCATATTGATCTCCTTTTCCATATCTGTGGGTTTATAACCCCTAAGTATCATGTTGTTAGTGAAATGCTCCATCTCCTCTTTCAGAGTCTGTTCATCTGTACACAACCTAGATAGCCTAAGCACTTTTCCCTTTATAATGTTCCTAAAAACAAAACCCAGTGCATGCTATCCTTTGCTAGTATACTGTTTTTCCAACAAACTTTCCTAAAAATCTTAGTATTAAATATTCATTCAGTATTACATTCAACTTTAACATCTAAAAAATCAATCCCTGTATACGAGTACTGTATTGAAAATTTTAGGAACTCAGTAGTATGCTCCAGGTATGCCATAAACTCAACCAAGGTCTCTCTCGTGCCCGCCCACAGAAGAAAAACATCATCAACAAAGCAGGTATAAAGAAATAAGTTGATGCTTC
This sequence comes from Protopterus annectens, assembly GCF_019279795.1. Taxonomy (NCBI): domain Eukaryota; kingdom Metazoa; phylum Chordata; order Ceratodontiformes; family Protopteridae; genus Protopterus; species Protopterus annectens. Next base: position 1,132,686,515 of record NC_056733.1, on the reverse strand, counting down.
CACTGATGTTCAACATTAAACATAACCTCCTCTTCCCACTGTGCGAGAACTATATTTGCATAGGAATTGGCACAGAGGGTGCCCATGGCAACCCCCCATTTTTGCCAAAAATATTGATTACCATGCTTAAAAATATTGTTCTTAAGCACAATCTGTAGCAAACAAATAATCTGTGTAACAGTTCTTTTATCAAAACAATTATTATTCAACAAAAATTGTCTCACTGCCATTAACCCATAAGAATTGGGTTTAACAGTGAAAAGATTCTTGACGTATAAAGTAACCAGTAGTATAGGAGCATCAAAAAAATTGTTGTTAACATAACCATATAGTGCTGTCAAAAAATGGGCACTATCCTTTAAAATTCTAGGCACATCTGGTATCACCAATTTCAACTTGGACTCTATCCACATGGAGCAGTATTCAGTCACCCAACCCCTCACCGACACTATAGGTCTGAGGGGTGGGTCAACAGCATCTTTATGAATCTTTGGTAGTGCCTTAAAGACCGGTATAACTGGGCAATCAACTATCACAAATTTAAAAATATCATCACATAATACATCTGTTGCTCTTAGTTCATACAAAACATTGCTAACATGCACTATAATTTGTTTCACTTTAACATAATTAATGCATTCATAAGTAAGGTCTAAGTTCAACATATTTTAATTTTTTGTTACATAAAGGTTGCTGTCCATTAAAACAATAGCCCCATCCTTGTCTGCTGATCATATAGTTAGTTGCTTATTTTCTTGCAGGGCTCTCAGAGCCCCTCTTTCTTCAAAAGACAAATTATGAAAACATTTACTCTTAAAATTGGACTCATTGCTCCATAACTGATCCTCACATGTCCTAATAAAAATATCAATGGTGGGATCCATTGGTGGAATGTATAAACTAGGTTTTCTTACACTCTTTCCACCTACAATATCATTTCCACCAAAAAGCTTCTTTAATTGCAGATTCCTCGCAAACTGTTTAAGTACTATTAATAAATCAGTTGTTACATGTTTCGTTGCTGGAACAAAGTTCAGGCCCTTATTCAGAACCCTCAACTGTATATCAGATAGCACACAGCTAGAAAGATTATAAACCAATTGTGCAATACCTGTAGTCAAACGGATGTTTTTCTTCGTTTGCGTTCCCTTCTTTCTGATCTCCATGCCGGACTATCCCTCTGAACGGCAATCTTCCTCTCCTTCTTCTTCTTCACTGGAACTGGCAAAGGGTGAAAAGCCAATTGGGAATACAAGGTCTTCAGTCTTGTTCCTAAACTCAAGGAATCAGATACATTCCCATTAAGCACCTCTGGTGTTGAGCCAACATGAGCGAAACATTCGCCTTCATTCATCCCCCTTGCTGGCTGTACCTCAACTGCCTGGGTTGTCATTGACGTCACAGTCTTGGGAAGTACCACAGGACTCGAGCATGATTGACTAGGGGCCATTTCAACCATCTGCTCCACCAACCCCCTTTCTTCCACATCGGTTGTTCTCATTACTCTGGTCTTACTGACATTCCTCGTACCTTTTGGCCATACAAAAATATTACGTTAGTGAAGTCACAAAAATCTCTATTCAACTTCTTCAATTTAAGATTTTGTAATTTATCATAGGCACTAATAGCACCATAAAGTCTAATTACATAGTTATCACTTGCGAACCTGCGCTCAATTTCATTTTGATGTTGTTCCACAGATGCTATCAGTCTCTGTTCCTCTGGTAAGAAATAGTCAATGAGTAAATGCATATATTTATAGCTGGCCTCAAGATTGATCTCCTGCCAGTGTGCCAAATGATCTGGATGGTAATCACCATAAGTGGGCATGCAGAGTACCTGCATGCCTCTTGGAACAACATGAAAATGTAGGCAAGTCTCAAGATGAAGCCACTTTGCAGCCGCTTCAACTGATACAGTTCATTCTCTAATATAGTTAATATTTCCATGAAGCACTCATTTTGATCTTCTTGTTGTGGGTCAATAGTATCCATAGTTCCTTCGAGAAGACAGCCTTCAACAGAGGATTATTGTCAAATTTAGCCAGCTTCCTCAGGCATTCAAGAATATAGTCTGTCTGGCCATATGTATGTGCTATCAATCGTTTTATGTAGGAAAGACTTACTGTATGTTTAAAGATAGAATTTTAAGGCACTTGTCTGCTATACATTTGGCTGATATACATAATGCACTCTCACCACGTCAGTGAACATTAGGACAATTATTTTTATTTTATGGCCCTACAACATATTAAGGACAACATCAGAGGGGGGAGACATGGTAAATTATACAGAATATTGTGAAACTAAATGGATTTTAGAACTGGGGGCAAGTAGGTATCCAGGACTGAATGGTGTAATGCCTTTAAAGTCTATTTTAAAAAGGCGAAGACCATGCATTTAATTGTATTTAAATCAACTTCTAAATTGTTTAATTGTTTCTATGTATTGATTGGACTATGGGAATTTAACAAAAAGTGTCATTGTTTTTGCTGTATTGTACGTCTGAGGAAGGGGTTATCCTGAAAGCGCTAACGTTCAAATAAATTATTTTGGTTTTAATCTTGGTGATTCATGGAACTTTACTTTGGCTTGCAACATTTTTTGGACCTCAGACCTTTGGTTCCTTCATCCTGGTATTATTTCATTTTTCTGAAGTTTGGCCGGACTGAGGTTTCCACTATTAAAATATATACATTTAAACAGTTACAATAGTGCATGTACATTTCTGTTCTATTCCAGTTGGGCACGCTGTGGATACATTTCAAGCACTTTGCAAAAACCTTTTTCAACACACGTCTGTATAAACAAGTTTGATATACACATAACATACAGTTCTAATACAGTTGTAACACAAGCATCTTATATGAATCATGTCGGTATTCATAAATGTCATATAATTATTTACAAAATTCCAGATAGCTGTGCTGGCTGTACCTCCCCTTGTCACAGTTGTATTTTATTTATAGTGCTAATTGCTTGCTTATAAGGCATGCTTCTTTATTTATTATTATACATGCAGTTGAAAAATATTAGCTTTATTATTTTCTTTGGATTGGATCCGAAAATGGCACATTGGGATCAGTGCTTTATCATGAATCAGAAAATGTCAGTAAGTAAGTAAGTAAGTAAGTAAATAAATAAATAAATCTTACTACAGGTAAATATCTCATTCTTTATGCGTGTTCTAACTAGTGTACTTAAATAATCAGATGTTCCATGAAGAGGCCCTGGTTTGTATTAAGTTGCACATTGCTTTTTGTGTGTAGATTTGGAGAATTTGTTTTAAACAGATAACACATTCAGAAAATCTACTTCAAACTTCATAGGAACTAGTTCTTCTTCAGCACATATTGGTAAGCACCTGGAACAATGCATTTGCACTTCCCAACTCTCTCTGTAGCTGGTTTGGTTGAAACGGCCATCCTGAGACAATCTAGCAATTGTCCCCTATTTACTGACAACCATTCACTACTTAAACAAACAGATGCGGTGTATGAGAGATGTAGTTATATAATGCTATTAGAGACAAAGCTATGACACCAAACCAAGACAAGCGACAAGCAGGTTGTGTGTTCCATACAACGCAACACTAAGCCAAGCATACATTGATCAGACTTAACACATGATTTACATATGCTGAGACTCATAATAGTAACCTACCTAAGCTACAAAGACCTCCTAAATGTAATCTAAGAAACAGGTAACCTCAGCAACCTCACAAAAACACAATGCAGGCAGGACCCACCATGAAACATATATCTAAGAGTCACAATGACTTGTTTGTAATAGCCATAAGGCAACCCTCCATGAAATCCAATATCTTAGTCATAAATGACTCTACAATGAGACTCACTGATGTACCATTCACCAGGCTGTGCAAACAAAGGGTCATGGTCTGTTGTCTACCAGCCACCAGGATTTGCTACATCACTGAAGCACTCAAGTCCTTGCACCACAAGCACACATATGACACAGTCATTGTACAGATGGGTGTAAATGACTAGAGATGTACCACCTTGGACTATAAGAAGAGAGGCATGATAGAGTTCTCAGAATATATATATATATATATATATATATATATATATGTTTACTATGGCAATTTCAAAGCGAACTCGGTTGAATGATGGTATCATCGACCCACAACCATGACAGTCACAATGTCGAATTCTGACATTGTCGAAATACATCTTGAATTTGACATCAGAGCAAGTGTTAACATGGGTCAAGATAGGGGCGAGATTTGTACTTCGACAATGTCGGGTTCAACATTGTCACCTTTCACTGTACTTCGTTGAAGTTGATTCAACAAAATTCTGTAAACATATATATATATATATATATATATATATATATATATATATATATATATATATATATATGTGTGTGTGTGTGTGTATATATATATATATATATATATATATATATATATATATATGAGGCTAGTATGAACCTAACACCCTACCTTCATCAAGACTGATGCTGTAATATGAACAAAAATGTTGATTTAAACAATTGACTTAACTTCTAGTGACATTCAAAGGGGGTACAGTATATATTAGCCTGAGAAAAGAGATGTTAAACATTCCCAAATGCATTGGCAACGGATGGCCTGCACTTCTCTTCCCAAGGCATTTGTCTATTAGTTAAATCCTTGTTCACCCACATAGTGCTTATTTTAGGTAATGTTAGTCTTCTAAAGCTTCAAGTATAACTAAAAAGAATCTGAATAACATTAAGGTATTGCTGCTGAATGCTAGGAGCCTTAACAAAAAATCCCACTGCCACAAGCACTCCACATAGAAATCATTGATATATGTATCATCATAATGACCTGGTTCAAACCCATTGAAGGCATTCTGTCAATGCAGGACTTTAATGCCTATCACATGTTCTGGCCACCACATCAAACAAAGGTGCTAATAATGGCTGTGTCTCTTATATTTAAAAAACAACAAACAGTACATCTCCAGACTTGCTAGACAAGATAATGATCTGGAACTCCTCTGCATCCAAGTTACTATTAAAAAATCCTCTTATAGTATCATAGCTAAGTATAGGACCCCTTATATGTTTCTTTGGCCCATACCTCCTACTAACTAGTATGGAGTCTCTCTACATTAAGCTAAACACTATTCTCCTAGGAAACTTCAACTACCCCTCCTTAAACAGGTAGATTTATACATCCTCAAACATTTATGCCAAGAAATTTATGGACTTCATCAATACAAACTCCTTGGAGCACTTGGTCCACATCACAGCCAGGGGTGATAAAATCTATACCTGGTCTTTACCAATATGGTGCAACTTTCCTCCTCACCAATTTTAACTTCCTCCATGGTCAAATCATACCACAAGTCAATCACATAAACCATAAGACCGCAGCTTGAAGCAACTTCAAATACCTTGGTATTCAGAGATAATGCGATGCCTAATCTACTAAAACTGAGTGATGACTTGGCTAAACTGAAAAGCAGTTAACATCTTACTGACCTCACTTCTTATATAGAATCCTTCACTGCCAAATGCTATTCACATGTAAATAGCTGCATAGATGCATCTGTCCCCATTAGAAATAAATACAATACCAAATTCAATAACAATCCCCCTTTGGTGGAGTCTAAACATAAACAGGAGTTATGATAAAGGAAAAAAACTCATTAGCCACAAAAAGAAAGATGCCAAAAACACTCTTGCTAAACTAAACCAGGAGCTCTATTCCTTAAATTACCTAGAGCAAGACTTGAGATAAAAATAGCCACCTGGGTGAATAACAGCCGCAAAGCCTTCTTTACTTATGTTAAAAATCTCTGAAACCATGCACTGTGTGAGATAACAGTAAATGATGTCACATACTCTGACCTAGAGGATGTAGCCAATCTATTAGTAGACAAATTTAGCTCAAACTTTACCCTTCTCTCATTTCCAGTATTCTCAGATCACATACCCAAACCTACACTTCCCCTCAAATTAACCAGGATTCTCAAGGCACTATCTAAGGCCAGGAACACTACATCTATGAGGACAGATGACATACCAGGCTGCCTACTAGTCAACTTGAAACATGACTTTTCTGATCCGCTACAGATACTATTCAATATTAGCCACAAAACATGCTTCATGATGTATAAATGGAGAACAGCAATTATCATTTTGTTGTGCGAAGGAATGGCTTCAACTGATGCAGGTAATTCTAAACAAATAAGCCTGACCAATCCCATCTATAAGGCTATGGAAATGATCATTATAGAATTAATAAATAAGGGTATAGATAACCTGCAGACTCTTGACCCACCCCAGTTTCGATTTGTCAATGGCAGGTCCTGCCTACTTAACTTGCTCGACTTCTTCAAAAATGTTTCTGAAGTGGTAGACAATGGCAAAACAGTGCACACTGCAAGCATAGACCTTGCAAAGGTGTTCAACACCATCCCACATTCAGATATTGTAGATAGACTCTCCCAGCTAAGTGTACATCCCTGTGTAACTCACTGGATAGGAAACTGGTTCACAAACAAAACCCAGGAAGTTAGAGTTGGTGATTCTGCCTTCTCCAATAGACCTATCACTAATGGTGTGCATCAGGATTCAATCCATGAACCACTCCTCTTTGCCATGTATTTCTAGAAGATCAAAGCTAATAATAAGGGTTTGTGGCTACCTACATTTGCAGATGACTGTAAACTTAGTGCTATAATAAACACCAAAATCCTCCAAGAGGGCCTGTCCCAAACAAATAGCTGGTGTCAAATCCATTGACTAAAACTAAATGCCAAGATGCGTATAATTATACCCTACAGCAAGCATGACCCCCCCAACACACTGAAAACAACCCTGAAAATTGATCTTGTAATTAGAGATCTAGAAACTTATGTCAGCAATGAACTAGCCTTTGATCACCGCATATCCACTGTTGATCTCACAGCTTACATCTATAGGTTACATCTAAAGGTATTGAGTTCAGATCCAGGGATGTAATTGTTCCACAGTACTCGGCAGATCATTGAGTATAAAGCCGAAAAGCTTGTTTCAGCTGCAATGACAACAGTAATTCGTCCCCCCCCAAAAAAAATTTAGGGTCTGAATTGTAAAAAATATACAGATCTTCTCAGTATTGTACAGGTTACAGAGAGGTGACCTCTGTTTTGCAAACAGAGCTTTAACAGACCATGTTCTGTCAGACATATTACGCATTCACAAGTCTAACTGAATGATAAATATCTCAATCTCTTATATATAATGAATAGAACATGTTGGAGGGATAGGTTTGTATCACACAGAATACCACTTCTATGGATTTTTTTCCCACTCCACATAAAGCAAAGTACTTCTCTTACTCTGTTGAAATATAATTTGGATGAATGGATAGGTTATTGCAAATTCACCCCTGGTTTTATCACCCATGGACTGGGGTAAACTTGCAAATGTCCCAACATACCCTTGTTTAGCCCACCTGTGGGTTAGTCATATGGAAAATATAACTGCTACAATGTATCATGGGACTGTAAGAACTTTAGATAAAATGCATCATTTATTATTAGGATTCAGTCACAAGTTATACATGACCGCAGACTAAGCATGTTTACCTAGATGATGAAGGCTGAAAAATTTCTTTATGGGGTTCTTTCCAACTTCTAGGGCTGATTACACATACAGGGCAGTTAGTTTGCATCCCAGTGTTCAGTAACCTATTGTGTTACAGATTTCTTCTCATTTTCCTCTTCTGTACATGGACATATACCTACACTGACAGAGAGATGTGTGTGGGTTTAATTCCTAGGTAAATAAAAAGTGCTTAATTGACCACTGGAAGGATCTGTTCCATTTTATTCTTGACATCTGAAAATAGATGGCAACCCTAAGCAGGCCTTGTCATTTAGCTGCCACTTCTGCAGTAAGAAGCCAATAGTAAGCTTCTGTGCAAGCCAGTGTAAGAATAGTAAGCTTCTGTGTAAGCCAATATAAAAACAGTAAGCTTCTGTGCAAGCCATTGTAAGAATCATAAGATTCTGTGTAAGCCAGTGTAAGAACAGTAAGTTTCTGTGCAAGCCAGTGTCAGAATAGTAATCTTCCATGCAAAACAATATAAGAATAGTAAGCTTCTGTGGAAGACAGTATAAGCGAATGGAGTTGGAGATTCACAAGCACTATCAGGTTAGTCACTAGATGTCTCTACTCAAGAAGGTTTCCTGTTTAGCCAGAGATCTTTTTTTTTTTAAAAAGAATCATCTTTGCTAAATTATCACATATGACATTGGCAATCATACATTTATATAAATGAAAACAAACCATATTGACAATTACAGTTGCAAACATTATACATCACAAACCATGACATAATTTATTTGCAAACATTGTACATCACTTATAATCTCATTCAAATTGTGCCTTTTTAAACCTTGTTCCTCCTCTGCAAGTGATGTTCCCACAAGTCCCATTTTTTTCAATGTAATTTACTCCTACCCTTTTCTAAACATCCCAGTTCCAGTTATTTTATCTCTGTTACTGTATTCACTAGTTCTAGTAAAGTTGGTTTAGACTTTGATTTCTATTTTCTAGTAACTGTTTTTGTGGCAGCCACCATAATTAGACTCAGCAAGGCCTTACTATGTCTAGGTAATTCCGATTCTGTATCATAGCTGAACAAATCATTTCTTTAGTTACACCAGTTTGCTCAACCAGTATCTGTGAAAGAGCAGTCTGCAGGGAATCTTCAAAGTCTGTGAACTGATTACATTCCAGAAAATATTTTCTCAATTACCTCTTTCTTCCCCATCACACCTCCAACATTTGCTGTCTACCTGAAAAAGAATTCTTTGGAGTGTAACTGGGGTGTAAAAATACCTATGCAAACACTTCCAAGCAAAGATCCTAAATCTTCCAGACTTTGTTGCATATTTGAGAGACATACATATATCCTTCCATTGTTTCTTTGTGAATTGCTTATCCAATCTTTCTTCCAAAGCCTTTCTAACCTCCTCTGACTTATTCTTATAGTTATCATGCAATATTTTGTATGCTGTACTAATTATTCCTTTTTCCTTTTTTAACAGCAGCTTCTGTTCTAGATTCTACTAAAAACTCAACCAGTACTGGTCCTTTTCTTAGGATCCTCCTATTTCTTTCTCTTTGCCTATACTCTGATGTCAATCCTTGATAGTGAAGCCAAGTTCTGGCATTCGGTCCACTTTGAACTATAGGTTTCTGCTTGTGCTATACACAGGAGCCTTAACTGTATAGTTCTGAAATACCCCTTCAAATCAAGTAATCCCAAACCACCTTGTTCAATTGGAAGAATCAGCTTATCCCACTTGACTCTTCCCATCTTCCCCTCCCAGATAAAACCCTTCAGCTGTTTATTAATTGCTATCCACATCTTCCCCTCTGGTTGATAAAATATTCCTGACCTGTGTATGAAATTAAAGGGATTAAAAACATTTTAACTGCTTGTATCTTACTATCTTTATCCATATAACACAGCTCCCAGTTTCTCAGTTTTTGTATTATCTTTTTAGTCTCTTCCCACATATCATTAGCTGCCACACCAGAATCCTTTCTAATCCATACTCCTAAATACTTCATTTTATCATGTCCTCATAAATATGGATATTGCTGTATCAGTACATGTGTGAGTACATAATTTACTGCTATTGCCTTTGTTTTAGCTTCATTAATTTTGTATCTCAAAAAGATTTGAAACTGCTTCAAAATGTTCCACAACACTGAAATATCCCTTTCTGGTTTTATCAAGCATTAAATAATATCATCTGTAAATGCAGCCAGCTTTTCTTGACTACCGTACCAATTTTATCTTTGAATTTCTGAGTCTCTTATTTTCTTTGCCAATGGTTCTAAATATAGTGCAAATAATAAGGGGGGAAAGAGATCAATGTTGCCTGGTTCCTCTGTTTAAACAGAAAATTTCTGAGGGGAACCCACTCACTTTAATTTTCACCTCCGATCCCTCATATATCCTCCTAATCAACCTTATATATTTTTTTCAGGAAATGCAAATGCTTCCATTGCCCTGCTAAGAAACTCACAGCTTACTCTGTCAAATGCTTTGTCTGCATCAAGGCCCAACAACAACAGTGTCATTTTCTTATATTCTGCTTCCCTCTGGATCATCAATGGTGTGTTAATGTTGTCAAATGTTTGCCCCCCCCAGACAAAACCCCATTGAACCATATCTATTAATTTTGGCATCACATTTGCCATTCTTTTAGCCATTATAGACATAAACACTTTATGGTTTAGAATTGAAATGATTATATATGAATATGGATCTGATGGATCTTTACCCTCTCTAGGTATTACAGCCACCAGCATTTACTTCCAGGATGTTTGTACTTCTCCTCCTCTTAAAATACTGCTAAACATAACCATCCAGATCTTTATCATTTTTCCCTCCTAGCTTCAAGACTTCCACAAGAGTACCATCTATCCCTGTGGACTTTCCAGTGGATTGGTTATACATCACCATTTTTATCTCATCTCTTCCTATCCTAACTGTTAGTAATTGAGCTTCATCTTCCTCTAACCTTGGCATGTTTAATTCTCCCATAAACATTTCCATTTGTACCTTTTCTTGATCTCCATATGACTCTGCTTTATACAGACTTTCACAAAACTTCCAAAATATTTCTAGTACCTCTATAGGATCTTTTGTTATCTTCCTTGTTATAGAGTCCCTAAGCTTGGTGACAACCTTTTCTACTTTTCTGTTGCTGAGTCATTGCAGTTTTTGTGCTCTGGCATTATTATCAAAAAACAGTTGCTTAACAGCAATCTTTCTGAACTCATAAATATTATCAAAGTAATCTTTTTTTTTCTGCTTAGCATTCTGAACTGCTCCTCTTCTTGTACTGTAAGAGTCCCCCTATTTTGTAATACTTTAACATTTGTCAGTCCCTCTGAATAAGTTTTGTTACTTCTTAACTGTATCTCTCTTTCTTTTATTTCCACTCTATTTTTAAACTCTATTTTAATTTATCCCACTCCCTTGCTATATTTTAAAAAGAAATGTCTATTTTCTCTAATAATTCCTGAATCATTTCCATTATCCTTTCCTTGAATTCCTCCCTTTTCAACAGACAGTTGGGAAAGTGCCAGTGTCTCATTTTTATTTCATTACCCTGCATTTTTGTTGTAGTTATTATTGGCACATGATCTGAAATAGTTATTGGACGCGTATCAAAACTTTACATTAAATGCACATGTTCCCGTGAAATGGAAGTTCTGTGTAGCCTAGCCCAGTTTTGTATTTTGGGGAATAATATGTTAAATTCACTCCAAAATCCCACTACTGAATTGACATCTTCCATGACAAATAGTTTCATAAATTTCTTCAAGAATCTACCCTCATTTGTTATATTTTCTCTTCTGGGCCCCCAAGACACATCTTCACTGCTGAAAACCAAATCCCAATCCCGGCCTATAAGTAATATGCCCTGCTGAAAACTGATCATTTCTTCAGGAATTTTCTTCTGCTCCATTACAGCTATTTTAGGTGGAATATAAATACATGCCAGTGTAATCCTCCTTCTTTGCCAGTAGCCTCCTAGTACTACAAATCTACCATTATTATCTTGTTTATCCTCTTCTATCACTATTGGAGCTCCCCTTGCAATTAATATAAGTATTCCTCTTTTCCTTTGTCCCAGATATTCTGCTGAATAGCCATCCTGAAAAACCTTTCTTTATCAAATTCACATGTTCATTTCTTTCCAAGTGTGTCCCCTATAGACTAACTATTGGCACTCTACATTTTTAATATATGAATAAGTCCAAACTCAAAATTTGAGTTTGGACTTATTTTACCTGATATTGTTGCTCTATGGACTGCCTAGGTAACTTCGCCATGGACTTGTTATCTTTGTGCAGAGGTTTTTATCTCATCGTGGTGTTCAGCACTATTGTTATCTTTCATACATTTTTAATATAGTTTACTAATCTTTATTTTTTGTATATGTATCTGGGAGACCATTAACATTTAAAGATAATATAGAAAGCATCATTATATTAAAAAGTTATTATTCCCACCTTTTTTGTAACAACTTTTTAAAGAATCTAGTTCCAGCATTTTTAATGTTTGGCAGGTTGATCATTTATACAGTTGTTTTTGCCATATCCATTTGAGCCTATGTCACATCTTACAAAACTTTTTGTTTTATTGAAAGCCCTCAAACAAAAAAATACATCCCCAATACACCCCTAAAACCTATTAACTTAATATTAACACACAAAGCTATGTACATCTTCAAATATTTAAGTTTTACCCTCCTAATAGGAACAATTGTCCTAAACTGACAGCCACCCTCATAGATTTGGGTTAACCTAAAAGGAAGGTTATCCATGCTCAGATGCATGGTACAGCCTGTGCTTCTACTAGGTGCAGTCTGGTTTTGTCTTATATTTATTGCTGCCTCTGAGTGGGAAAACACTTTAATGCTTTTGGGAAGCATTATCTCCTAGCTATTGAAAGAAAGCCATTGAAAGAAAGAAAGATGTATTCTGTTTTATTGTTGTTTACCAGATTGTCTCTGTTGAGACAAAAGCCATTGAAAGAATTATTCTAATTTATTACTCTTTATCAAATATGGTATCCATGGAGACATGATAACCAGATACAGAATTGCTTCTACAAGCATTTATTTACTTATTTGCTAAAGGAAAGCTTTATTATATTCAATGTTCTTTTTGATTTATTTGCTTTTTCTTAAAATGTGTTAGTTGATCAAGCCAAGGGCCTTAAGCCAGTCATTCCCCTCTGCAAGAATGAGAAAAAGCACATAGTTTTTCTTGTATCATTCTCTTTTGACTAGACTTTTCTTCTTTTTTTTACACTGCAGTACATACATTTCTTAAAACTGAACAAGGAGAAAGAGGAAAGAAGGAAAAACGAGGGACACCTATTTACGTTCATACCCCATTACACTTGAAAATAACTGAAAAAACTTTACTTAATAGCATGCAAATTATCTCATGCACTAAAAAGATATTACTGTTAAGAACAAATTTTTGTTTTACTTACAGTTAACTCTTTCCTTCCTCCTCCCTCTCCCAAGTGTTCCTCCAAACATTAATGACATGAAATAGGGAATATGCTTTAGAGTCCCCTACAAATTTAACAAAGTCAAAAAAGTCCAATATTTCCAGGTTTTCTTGTTTTGTCATGTTTCAGAAATATAATTAATGCTTTGTAATCTCACATTTGTCAGTTTCCAAGTTGCTGGTTTTATTCCTGTTTATCTTCTTCTCTCAAATCCAGTCTCTGCTTCCTTTCCGATCTACTTTTGGTTCTTCTAGTCAACTCTTATACTTTTGTCTGTCCCTCAAGAATTTTCCATTGAAACATTGGAAAAGGTTTCACTGGCAGAGTCTCTTTGTTGTCTTTATTACCAGATGAACAAGAAGTAGAATTTCCTTCTGTTTCACAGCTCACTTTTTGTTGGACAAACTTTTGTATTTCCTCGTTAAAATGTTCTGCATCAAAAAATGATTTTGTCCCTCCAGGAAAGAGTATTCTGAAGATAGCTGGGTATAACAGTTTGAATCTCACACCTGCTACTCAACATTCCCTGATTACTGGAATAAATTCACTCCTCTTCTGCCTGGTGTACAGTGAGCAATCATTTTCCACAAGTATTCTACTGTCTCCCACTTTTAGTACTTTGCCCTTCTGCCACACTTTTGTCAGAATCAACTCCTACTGCTGGTAGGATTGCATCTTTACTATTTCTAGGTTGCTTCCTGATTACTAGGTTTGGAGCATACACAGAATGTGCACTTTCAATTAACAACTACTGTGGAATACCATTCCAGTTGCTTCCCTGTGCTTTCATGAAAGTAATACAGTCTGCTCCTACCAGCTTCTCTGGTACAGCAGAAAATCTCAGGTTATCCCTATGTGCTCTGTCCTCTAATTCTATTATTTTTTGAAACCTCTCTTCTTGAGCAGTCCATACTCAGCCAGGCTTTTCTTCATTTTAACCTCTGATTTGTGCAGTTTTATCACATCATCTGAATATCTGTTTAAAGCTCCTTCCATTTTTTCCAGCCTTTTGTTATTTGAGTTGATGTACTCCATCAGTATTTCATTTATTTTAATCAGCCCTGAGTACATTTGATGTATTTTTTCCTCTATGTTAATTTAAGTCATGTATTGCACCAAGGCTGGAGCTTGCACTGCTTTTTACTGAACAGCTGTAGAATTCTTCCCAGTCAGTGTTTTTCCTTGCCTTTTTTGACTGGTTTTCTTTCAGGTTCTCTGAATTTCTTTTTTGATGGCATCCAGGCAGTATGCTTACTAGCCAGTTATTGAAATTTACCCTAAATTACGAGTTCACTGACTCTCTCTTCTGAGTTTCTTTTTTCACACTGGGAAAGCTGAAATCAAGATGTTACACAATGTGCAGCTATTTTGGAAGTCTCCTATAGCTAGAGATTTTGAGTATAATCAGTCCATCTTCTTTCTGGCATTTTGTCTTGTAAAGTGTTTTAGTTTTGCTAAGCAATTCAATGAAATTCAAACCTTAATAAAATACTGCTGATGACTTATGTCATAACAGCACCCAGTTCAATCAATCTTGAAAGCAGCTCAAGCAAAACAGTTCCTGATTTTTTTATTACAGTATAACATAAAGACTCTAAATGTATATTTTTTAGTTGCACTTATATTCTCTGCTTGTTGCAGAAGCAGTAAAAGCTTTGTTAAATGTTAGCAGTGTTGAGGTGAAAGGAAATAAAATTATATGGACAATGAAACATCAATAGCAGAACTCACAGAGGCTCCAAACACCATGCCCTGGCTTCATTGTTAATCTATGGGGAAATCTGCATGGAAAACAATAAATTATATAATCTCATAGCAGACATAGGTCTGCTTACTTTAGATTTAGTCACAATTTGTTCATTAGCGATTACTTGCTTGCCGAAGGACACTATTATAAATTTCTTAGCACTGTGTACTAAAGACCTTTGCAATTAATAAAGACTTCTACACAATGTGATGAGACTGTATTTGATCTTAAGACATTCTGTAGCCAGAGTGCACAAATGCAAATGACCTCCTCGAGGACTGTATGTGATTCTGAGACACTACACCAACTGCATATGGACTGATGCCAAGAACAGAACTTAAGGGACTAGAACCATATTTTTACAATTAGTTTGGTACATCTGATTGCATTAATCATCCCTCACTGCTGACCTGTTGTTCATCTTACAGAACTGTGTAGCGGCATCAGTGCAAAAAAGTTAAAACTACTCTTTTTTTTTTTTTACTGCACAAAATGTCCTACCGCTCATGCAAACACCTGTAGTTCAGAAAATCTTCCAGTCCTGGTCATACTTGTTAACATCCCACACAGCAATGCACCTGAGCTCCCAGCTAATGGAAGTTTGGAGAGCAACATATAATTTCATTAATATATTATTGCTAAGATTCTCATTCCAGCAGGGACCATCTACTTAGTATGTACCCTATTAAGTAGCTGTTCCCTTCTATGCTGTAATGTGTCATCATGCCAAGCAGTGATTCAGTTTGTAGTACTGTTGTGCATAATGCACTACTGTGTATTGTATGTGTGCCATTCACAGAAAATGACATTCTTCTCTATACCACCTGCCATGACTGCCATCCATATCTATGAATGATGGTAATGTCAGGTAGTGCACTAGTGCACAAGTTTATGCAGCTGTGCACTACACTTGTGAATAACCTGACCTGTTTGGTGAGCTTATACTTGAATAGCTCATTTGTGAAAAATTTGAGTAGAAATGAAGAAAGTGCATCACAATATCAAGATCAGTAAGAAATAAATATTAATCTTTAAATAAAGTGATCATATTCTATTTAAAAAATTAAACAAATTACTGTTATGAACAGTGACTGTAAGTTTTTATTAAACATTTGTGGTGGAGAATGAAGGAACTGTTTTGAGCTCCTTCAGTGGGATGCAAGACAGAAGCATTCATCATCAGCTGTGAATTCCATGGGTGTGTGTATATATATATATATATATATATATATATATATATATATATATATATATATATGCAGAAAAAAGATGTGTTTTTAATATTAACAAACTCTTCAGATGTATGATGTCTGGATTTGCAGTAAATGTGTTCAGACATTATAGTGTTTCCAAAAGTGTGGATTACTTCAGAGAAAAATATGACAAGTAAAGCAAATGTTCCATTAGTTAGTTAATGTCTTCTGGTTATGTCAGACTGTAGAGAGGATTTCAGCTTTCATTGTTAATGATCTTCTTCCTGCTGAATAAGGTTTGATTCCTTGAGCCTCTATTTATCTGTTGTGTGACTTTGAGCAGGTCACTTATACAGACAGTGCTCTTAAGCCACCACCGAAAAGGGACACTTCTGTCCACTGGGCTTACTCAATAACTGTTAAATAAAATGATAGATATGAACAAGGCATTTAGACAAGCGAGGCATGTAATTTATTTATTTCCCTTAGCATTATATGCTATTATTAGAAAAATAATGCAGGATGGAAAGATTAGACCAATGCAGTTTAGAAGGCATACAAGGTATGTGATGATATGAGTTAGCTTTAGCTGAAGATGAAGAGTATGAGATTAATATGGATTAATTTCTGATAGTGGATACCAATTAGTGTGTGTGTGTGTGTGTGTGTGTGTGTGTGTGTGTGTGTGTGTGTGTGTGTGTGTGTGTGTGTGTGTGTGTGTGTGTGTGTGTGTGTGTGTGTGTGTGTGTGTGTGTGTGTGTGTGTGTGTGTGTGTGTGTGTGTGTGTGTGTGTCTCTGTGGAAAAAACAGAATATATGTAGATAAAGTAATTGGAATGGCTGTGTTAAATTTCTAGGCAAATAGTTTATGAATGATAACCCAGCTGTGCATATTTGTAGAAAACTAAATGGAAGAAGGTAAAAGAGATGCAAAAAAGCTAGGAAAACGTTGCACTGTTAAATCATCTATTTAAAAAGTACACTTGATTCCAAAACAGTCAGAAGCACAGTTTTATGTACATTGTTTTAGAATCTTATGGGGTTTCCAGCTTAATCTCATGAAATGAAGCATCACATACATAAATCAAAAGAGGGAGACCTATATTTCTCTAAGCCAGTATTTTATATGATAATGGAATTAATTAAAATATTTGTAAAATATGTAGATAGAAAAAAATGTTTATTCAGGTGAGGCTTATGAAAAGTAGTTGTCAGAAAATAACTAAGAGCAGAAATGTGTAGTGAAGACTATGCTGCTACAAATTACCTGGTTAGCTGTATAAGATGGCCATCTTGTTAAACATGGAGTTTAAAAGCTGAGAAATATAACTGAATGTTAATGGTTGGATAAAAAATATGTGAAAAGTAATAGATAGACAGATATAAGGTGGTACACAAAATATTGTTAAAGAGTCATAGCCCAGACACTGAAATTGTTGTGTTTAGGTTTTCTGTATTTAGTGTACATTTTTATGTTTATAGGCAATATTTGTTGTCATTACACAGACACGTTATGGCTATATGTGCTGTCCATGAATGAACATAGCTCAACTATGATTCATATAGGCCATTTATGATAATGCACAGTGGCTTTAAATAAGCTTATGCAAATTGAGTGATAATAAGATTTAAATGAGCTATGACGTAACTCAACATATGCTAATGAAGCATTCTGTCATCTGTCTACAACACATAGTAGAATTTTCATGCTATTCCACACTGTCTACATTTATGTTATACAAAAGAAGAGTCTTGCCAATCCTATCTTCTTTGTAGTCTGCAAAATGTTGTAACTTGTTGCTAGACTTGCTGTTTCTAGATATGAGTTGCTTGTTTTGGCCAAGCCAAAACTGCTTGCTCCCAGCTGCACTGCACCGGCCAAGAAGGTGGAGATATACGTAGAGGATAACTCATTCTGACTTTAATAATCAGGAAATATTTGACAATTTCAGAGTGGACAGGAAATTATAAGGGTCTTATTGGGTATATATGACCCACCCATTGGGTGACTGGAGGAATATGTGGATTTCCTATTCTTGTGGACATGAAGGTATGTATAGCCCTCACTATACTTGTCACAGGGACCTTCCAGAGACAGACTGGTGACACGTTAGGGATCTCACAGGCTTGTGACTTGAGGATACTGTAGCAGTTCCTGGATGTACTCTTGGCATGTATTGATCAGTACATCTATTTACCGACGTCACCTCAGGAGGCGGCCAAGATGATGGGTGCTTTTTTATGGGATGGCACACTTCCCTGAGGTACTCAGTGCAATAGATTGTATTCATGGTGCAATCAAGGTCTCTTGTGGTCCACAAATGGAGCAATCTTGCAGTAGGAAGGGCTGCAATTCCATCAACTGCCAGGTAGTGTGTGATGCATGGGGGTGCATATCAAACATGTTTAACCAGCATCCTGGAAGTGTACAAGATTCCCATATTTGACACACTAACTTGCTTTGCCACCTCTTCCTGTATGGTAGGATGCCCAGTGGCCATCTTGTTGGAAAGTTAACAATTTATTTTTTTATGTTGTATTTCAGTTTCATTCATGACAAAGTGTAGTACTGAATACTAAAACAATTGTTTTTGTTTTGTCTCTCCTGCCATTTCTTTCTGTCTCTCTTTTTTTTCTTGTTTTTCAGATGATGCTGCATATTCACTGAAGCCATGTAGCTGCTGAAGAGACCTATAACTCATCCCTGTCCCAGACCCATTTTGCTATTGATAGGATCTTTGTCATCCTGAAGAGCCATTTCAGTTGCTTGGATGAGTCTGGAGATGCCCTTCAGTATGACACATTTACTGCATGCAGGATATTTACTGCATGTTGCATGCTGCATAAAATGATCATGTGCCAGTCTGGTGGTGAAGTGACCCATACTGCCACTGCAGCCCCCAGTTCTAGTTCCACTTTGTCTAATGATGACCAATCAGCAGCAATAGTAGTAAGGAACCCCATGTAGCAAGCTCATACACATCATATGATTAACAGGTAAAGAGACAGTGTTTAGTCCAGAATTAATGACCATGGGCTGGATTCAGTAAAGCCTACACTGTACTATGAAACCATGATGCACACATGGAAGCACGTTGTTTTGAATTCAGAAAGTGGCTCTACATGTGTAAAAATGCACAAACACAGTAAACATCATGGCATGCTAATTACTGAATAAGCAGCTGAACAGTATGCTAATCAACCAATCCAAGCTGGAGGAGCTATTCAACAAGCTATAATGTAATTGTCTAGACTCAATGCAGGTTTTGCCTGTGAATTCCAAAACCTAGTCAAATACAACCACAGAAATTACTCTACAAGGAAACAATGTTAGGGACTGCTGTTGCAGTTATATATGTGTATGTGCAACATGCCCAAGTCTATGCTGCTACTACTGCTAATAGACCTCAGCCAAGAAGGAGAAAGACATTTAGACCCATTTAACATTTCTTAGTTTGCATGATGTAGAAACTGCAGAGCACTACAGGGTGGATAAAGACACACTACAGGAACTCTGCAACCTCTGTCATCCTCAACTGAGACTAATGAAAAACCAAGGGGAACCAATACCTGTGGAGACAAAGGTATGTATAGCACTTAGAATATTAGCTACAAGAACCTTCCAGAGACCAACAGGGGATATGCTGGAGGTGTCACAGGCATCAGCATCCAGGATCCTACATCAATTCCTGAATGCTATGCTATAATGTGTCATTGATTACATACAGTTTCTCCTTACACCCCAGAACAGAGCTACCAATATGCAGTATTTCTACCCTGTAACACACTTCCCTAAAGTTCTAGGTGCCATAGACTGCATGCACAATGAAATCAAAGCATAGCCCAGGAAACAGGGAAGGATGTACATAAACAAAAAAGGCTTCCTTCCACGCCATTAACTGCCAGGTCATGTGCTAAGGGAATCATCCTGAATGTACGTGATGGCAGCTAAGGCAGTTGTCATGATTCACATATCTGGCACAACTCTCAGCTGTATCACATATTTTCTAGGGAGGATATCCTGCAGGGTCATTTTCTGAGGGATGCAGTTTATGCACTTGAACAGTGGCTGATGATGCCCATCAGAAATGTACGCACACCAACTGAAGAACACTATTATTAGGCACACGCTCAAACAAGAAATATCAAAAAGCATATGTTTGGGCTGTTGAAATCACGGTTCCAGTGCCTAGATACATCTGGAGGAACCTTGCAGAGCAATCCTTGTACTTGTTCTGAAATTTTCACTGTCTGTGCCACCCCCCACAATATTATGCCAAGAAAACAGCTTCAGCAGGAACACCAAGGGGAAGGGGCACACATTCCACCACCACTGGCAAGGTCACCACAGCTACATGCAGGTGAGCAGTCAGGGGAGGAACCACCAGCCACTGTGGTTGTTGGCAGATGTAGGCGTGCACAATATGCCCTCATCCTAGCCAAGAGGCAACAGATAGCACACACATTCACCACCCAAAGGAGGTAACACCTTTCATTCTATGCACATACATGCAGTAACATTGATGCCAGGCAACGCTCACAACCTTTACTTATCCATGGAATGACTGTGTACTACTAGCATCAGAGTCATCCCCCAATTAAAATTCTTGTAACTTCTGGACTTTCAAGGTAAGTGTTGAACGTGGAAGAGGAAAATAAATGGCTAAGAATACAAATGAATGGCATATCCTTGCATACCATTACTTGCAAATGTAACTAAGTAGAAGGTGAGTGATTTTTACAGCAATGACATCAGTATATGACAGCGATGACTTATGCCAATAGATGTGCTCTCTATCAAATAATAGACCTCATGCATCAAAGATTCAGACATTACAAAAAACCTGTAAGAAAGCAGTATAACTTTCAAAAGAGCATCACAAACACACATATACTAAGCACTCAGTCAGCTATACACCCTGGGCATCAGAAAAAAGACTTAGGTAGTCTTGAATCCAAAAGATATAAACTCAAGGATATGGCACAGTTATCATCATTTGCACATGGTGTTGTGTGTGTGTATGTGTGTGTGTGTGTGTGTGTGGGGGGGGGGGGTAGCAAGAGGCCTAGTCTGACACAAAAGGTAAGTGAGTATATGTGAATAAGATAGACAGGCAGGCAGACATTTTGATATAGTATCAAATGACCAGTGAGAGAGAGAATGAGCTGTAAGCCTTACAACTGACCCATGTAACTGTTATGTGTGTTTAAAAAAGTAAAGAAGTAAATGATGGCACTTAGGAGCATCCCACCATATAGACCAGTCTTCAGCATCAGTATAGTCCCAATAGGAAAACAAACGTCTGTGTTGTTGAATCATCCAAGAAATAATCCACCATGAATAAAACCAGATATATTTATTTAGGCACATAAAAAGGTAAGCGCTTTCACCAGAAGGCTGCCTCAGACCTTTAACAAACAGAAATGCAGACTGTTGGACATCTTATATAACAGGTATTCAATTAAATAATTAACTAGATGACATCATCATGAATTCTTTCAACAAATTCTTAAAGTCAAAGGCATATAAAAAGCATTTCTCTTACATATGACTTGTTCATTATGAAATTAATATTCCAAAATTGTCCAATCACAACTATATATAATTATATAGAACTTGTATTAAAACTTCAGTAAAAATCAATCAAGTTATACAAATCTGATATAAAAAACTAAAAGCTAATAGTGTAAGGGTTTTACCTAACAAATGGTCTCCTGTTTCTCAAAACAGGTTTAAGGGAAATTTTATCGTTCAGGCAAGGACTGACATGTGCCTTAAGTCTGACAATCCATTTAATCTCTGTTCTTTCTGTGTAGTTTCTGATATCTCCCCCTCTAAAACAGGGGTTATTCACCTGAAGAACCATAAATTTAAAGGTGTGATTAATATCTGTGGCAAGAACATGTTTGGATAAAGCATTATTACTAGACTGGATACATATTTGGTAAAGGTGTTCTCATATCCTGTCCCTGAACCTTCTATCAGTTTTACCTACGTAGAAGGCAGGGCAGGAGTTACACATTGCCATGTAGACTACGTGTTCTGTGTTGCATATAGCACTAACCTCAAACTGAAAACATTCAGAAGTAGTAGGATGGACAAACATATTATAAGTAGAAATATAAGAACAAAAAGGGCAGTTATCACATGGATATGTACCATTTCTACGTGGGCTACTATTAACTGCTTCCATTATATTGGGATAATATAAAATTCTATGTAAATTATTCTTATTTTTGAAAATGAACTGTGGATATTCACCAACGATATCTTTAATTAATGGATCTGCAGTCAGCATCCTCCAATGTTTAGAAATGATCTCTCTGACTTCATTGAAGTCATGCGTATAAAACATAGAGAATTTCTGTTTAGTCCCTACATTTTGATTTATTCCTCTATTATTATGAGGGCTGGAATATACAGTTGCACCATGATCCAAGAAGTATGGGATGGCTCTCTCACTTCTATGTTGTTCTACACTTTGGTAACAACTGTGTATTTCATTTATATTATAGGATCTAGCTAGCAATCTTTCTTTAAGGTCAGTTAGTTCATTCTCATATCCCTCTTGGGTTGGATTCAACCTGGAGGCCCTAATGGCCTGCCCTTTAATAATATTATTAAAAACAAACCTCGGGTGCGTACTCCTTCTGTGCAAAAGGGTATTCCTGTAACAGGATTTCCTATGCACACCAGTATTGAGTTTACCATTGTCTAGTCTCTCTATATGCACATCCAAGAAATTAATACTATAGATAGACTCATTCATTGTAAATTTTAAATAGTTCGTAAGTGAATTGATTTCATTAAAGAAAATGTGCAACTCACTTTTGCTGCCCGTCCACAAAAGGAAGAGGTCATCTACAAATGGTTTGTAAAAAATTACAAAATTCTGGAAACTATGCAATGAAAATAAATACTCATCTTCCCACATAGCCATCACCAAGTTGGCGTAGCTATTGGCACAAGATGTGCCCATAGCTACGCCATCTCTCTGAATGAATATGTCATTATTGAATACAAAGATATTATTTTCTAACACTGTCTCAAGCAGTAAACATAACAAGGTCTACTTTAACAGGTGTAAATTCTGTGTATTATGTGAGATATCTATGTATTTTACCAATACCTTCCTGGTTGGGAATGACCGTAAACAATGATTTAACATCAAAACTTACTAGCAAAAATGGAAGGGTGTCTTCTATAGAATCCATTTTAGCATAAAGGTCCATTAAGAACTGTTTTGTATCTTTGAGAATGAATTGGTTCTTATCAACTACAGGTCTCAAGTTCTTTTCAATGTAAACTGAGATAGATTCAGTGACCCAGCCCTTACCAGCGACTATGGGTCTCATCAGTGGATTGGTTGGGTCATTATGCATCTTAGGTAGACCTTGTATGACAGGTATTAATGGATTCTCAACCCAGAAAAAACTGAACAATTCTACATTAATGATTTCACTTTGCTTTAAATCTTCTAATGTATTATAAACCCTCAAAACATGACTGTAAACATCTTCCAGCAAAATAGGTGTATAGAATTTCCTATCATCAAGCATTTCATGCATTAAACTGGTATAACCATGCATATCCATTACTACTACAGGCCCGCCTTTGTCAGCTGGCCTGATAATAATATTCTTGTCATTTTTTAATCTATTTAATGCTGATTTCTGCTTACATGTTAAATTACCCTTCTTATATTCATAAGAATGATTACATAAATTATATGCATCTTCTTCAACCATTTTACTAAATGCATCTAATAAAGGATGGTGGTTGGGAATAAATGTGCTAGGTTTTGAGAAACGTCTAGCTTCTAAATTAGTTTCTTCATTCTTGAACAATAGTTTCAATTGTACATTACGAACAAACAGTTTGGTATCTAAAATTATATCTGTCATATCACTTTTAGGGGTAGGTATGAATGATAAGCCCTTATTCAACAGTTCAATTTCATCTTCATCAAGGGGTCTATGTGAAATATTCCACACTATGTTGGTGTTAAATTCTCCCACATTTTCTTCAAAGTGGGTCCCCTCTGTTCTCCACCTGAAGCTTTCCTTTTCCGCCTCCCTCTGCTCATGGAACTACTCCTTCCCCTGTGGGAGGGGTCGCTGATTGGGAAAGGGGGGTGTATCAAACTAGAACTACTAGTAGAGGGCATTACCAACCATCATCCTTTATTAGATGCATTTAGTAAAATGGTTGAAGAAGATGCATATAATTTATGTAATCATTCTTATGAATATAAGAAGGGTAATTTAACATGTAAGCAGAAATCAGCATTAAATAGATTAAAAAATGACAAGAATATTATTATCAGGCCAGCTGACAAAGGCGGGCCTGTAGTAGTAATGGATATGCATGGTTATACTAGTTTAATGCATGAAATGCTTGATGATAGGAAATTCTATACACCTATTTTGCTGGAAGATGTTTACAGTCATGTTTTGAGGGTTTATAATACATTAGAAGATTTAAAGCAAAGTGAAATCATTAATGTAGAATTGTTCAATTTTTTCTGGGTTGAGAATCCATTAATACCTGTCATACAAGGTCTACCTAAGATACATAATGACCCAACCAATCCACTGATGAGACCCATAGTCGCTGGTAAGGGCTGGGTCACTGAATCTATCTCAGTTTACATTGAAAAGAACTTGAGACCTGTAGTTGATAAGAACCAATTCATTCTCAAAGATACAAAACAGTTCTTAATGGACCTTTATGCTAAAATGGATTCTATAGAAGACACCCTTCCATTTTTGCTAGTAAGTTTTGATGTTAAATCATTGTTTACGGTCATTCCCAACCAGGAAGGTATTGGTAAAATACATAGATATCTCACATAATACACAGAATTTACACCTGTTAAAGTAGACTTGTTATGTTTACTGCTTGAGACAGTGTTAGAAAATAATATCTTTGTATTTAATAATGACATATTCTTTCAGAGAGATGGCGTAGCTATGGGCACATCCTGTGCCAATAGCTATGCCAACTTGGTGATGGCTATGTGGGAAGAGGAGCATTTATTTTCATTGCATAGTTTCCAGAATTTTGTAATTTTTTACAAACGATTTGTAGATGACCTCTTCCTTTTGTGGACGGGCAGCAAAAGTGAGTTGCACATTTTCTTTAATGAAATCAATTCACTTACGAACTATTTAAAATTTACAATGAATGAGTCTATCTATAGTATTAATTTCTTGGATGTGCATATAGAGAGACTAGACAATGGTAAACTCAATACTGGTGTGCATAGGAAATCCTGTTACAGGAATACCCTTTTACACAGAAGGAGTACGCACCCGAGGTTTATTTTTAATAATATTATTAAAGGGCAGGCCATTAGGGCCTCCAGGTTGAATCCAACCCAAGAGGGATATGAGAATGAACTAACTGACCTTAAAGAAAGATTGCTAGCTAGATCCTATAATATAAATGAAATACACAGTTGTTACCAAAGTGTAGAATAACATAGAAGTGAGAGGGCCATCCCATACTTCTTGGATCATGGTGCAACCATATATTCTAGCCCTCATAATAGTAGAGGAATAAATAAAAATGTAGGGACTAAACAGAAATTCTCTATGTTTTATACGCATGACCTCAATGAAGTCAGAGAGATCATCTCTAAACATTGGAGGATGTTGACTGCAGATCCATTAATTAAAGATATCATTGGTGAATATCCACAGTTCATTTTCAAAAATAAGAGGAATTTACATAGAATTTTATATTATCCCAATATAATGGAAGCAGTTAGTAGTAGCCCACGTAGAAATGGTACATATCCATATGATAACTGCCCTTTTTGTTCTTATATTTCTACTTATAATATGTTTGTCCATCCTACTACTTCTGAATGTTTTCAGTTTGAGGTTACTGCTACATGCAACACAGAACACGTAGTCTACATGGCAATGTGTAACTCCTGCCCTGCCTTCTACGTAGGTAAAACTGATAGAAGGTTCAGGGACAGGATACGAGACCACCTTTACCAAATACATATCCAGTCTAGTAATAATGC
Organism: Protopterus annectens; assembly: GCF_019279795.1. NCBI lineage: Eukaryota > Metazoa > Chordata > Ceratodontiformes > Protopteridae > Protopterus > Protopterus annectens. The sequence continues at coordinate 1,132,660,483 of NC_056733.1, read as the reverse complement.
TTTCTCCAAACATGTTCTTGCCACAGATATTAATCACACCTTTAAATTTATGGTTCTTCAGATGAATAACCCCAGTTTTAGAGGGGGAGATATCAGAAACTACACAGAAAGAACAGAGATTAAATGGATTGTCAGACTTAAGGCACATGTCAGTCCTTGCCTGAACCATAAAATTTCCCTTAAACCTGTTTTAAGAAACAGGAGACCATTTGTTAGGTAAAACCCTTACACTATTAGCTTTTAGTTTTTTATATCAGATTTGTATAACTTGATTGATTTTTACTGAAGTTTTAATACAAGTTCTATATAATTATATATAGTTGTGATTGGACAATTTTGGAATATTAATTTCATAATGAACAAGTCATATGTAAGAAAAATGCTTTTTATATGCCTTTGACTTTAAGAATTTGTTGAAAAAATTCATGATGATGTCATCTAGTTAATTATAATACCTGTTATATAAGATGTCCAACAGTCTGCATTTCTGTTTGTTAAAGGTCTGAGGAAGCCTTCTGGTGAAAGCGCTTACCTTTTTATGTGCCTAAATAAATATATCTGGTCTGGTTTTATTCATGATGGATTATTTCTTGGATGATTCAACAACACAGACTTTTGTTTTCCTATTGGGACTATACTGATGCTGAAGACTGGTCTATATGCTGGGTTGCTCCTAAGTACCATCATTTACTTATTTACTTTTTTAACTGCAATTGATTTTGGAGCATTTATCCCTGTGTGGCTTGTGCTTTATTTTTATTGCTTATTCTTATGTGTGTTTGTTTATATGGGCACTCAAGATGAAACGTATGTGTGAGTGTCTGTAAGAATACACACATGCTCAGTGCTAGCTCTACATCCTGGTATGTCAGAAAGGTGTGAGCTGTGCATGGTAGAGGTGACAGTTCATTGTCATCATCCCCAACCACGAGATATGGTCTGCCAGCAGGTGCACTGGTATGTCTATGCCCATGGTCGGATGCACTGCTGCTACCTGAATATTACTGATGTCTGCTGGATGAGCTCTCCTGACTAGTGTGCCCACAACCACGACCCAATGACCTACCATGTCTGGGTGTGGACACCTCAATCAATGACGGAGCAGTGGAAGTCATGCCACTACTGGAGCATGATCAGACACGGCCACATTGGGAAACATCAGATGATGATGCTGACCTATGTCCACTCCACATGGATGCTGTACCCCTCCCAGCATGTGTTCCATCACAGACACTACCTATTTCATTGTGTCATTCATCTGATCCATTCAATTGACAACATGGCTGTCATGCATGTCAGCCTGTGCCACATCTACAACCCTAAGCATGTCCTCAGAGACCCTATTGGAATGTGCCTGTGCCTCCATGATGACCGTAAACATACATTGAGTGGCACGGAAAGACACACCAGGATCAGGTGGAGAGTAGACAGCAGGCCTCCTTGGAGCACCTCTAACAACCCTCCTGCATGGTACCTTGCCCACACTTTGGCTATGGCCAGTGTCAGCTGGCACTGAAGAAGCAATAACCACACTTCCCTGATTAAGTATGACACCCTCCACCTGTCCAGTATCTGAGGGCTCACTGCAATAGGTATGCATAAGTCTACTGGCTGTGTCTAATGGAAATACAGGTGATGGCTGAATGTCAACCTTCAAGGCAGATTCAACTTCTGCACCCCCCCAACTATGCCTCTGTTTGGCCACCATCATGACAGCCTGCCAATGCTCTGACATCAGGTGGTAAGAGACCTACTCTTCCACTGTCAGGATCACCTGTGATAATAAGCAACAAGCACAGGAAAGAAATTAAAACCTACACTACAATTTAATATATGACAACAAATTAAAACTGGTGCCACTATCACAGATGATAGAGCAATACACACACACACACTCATGACACGCACCTAACACATACTGATAAATGCAAATTTCTGAGAAATGGTCATCAATAATCAAATAAAAATATTTGGCTTACTATATGCAGATGACTCCCCGCTTGCTAGGGAGGATGGTCCTGGAAGAAGTTAAGCAAAAGCTAAGGACACAATTGCCACAATTCCAATAACACAGGGGGACAGAATTTTTGCCTATATGTGCATTAACAATACTTTTAACTGAAACCTGACTGACATGTCCACCCAAAGTCCATGTGTAATGAACAATAATGTGTTGTTACCTGTATGAATTTATCAATATTTACCAATCCACCAAAAAAAAACCCAATCAAAACAACATGAACTATCACTTTCAATATTTTTCTATATAAGAAAAATGTTATAAATTGACATATGCAAGCTTACCTGACAGCGCCTCCTGGGACATACTTGTCTTCCCAGAAACATCAGCACCAACATCAATCACATGTTGTTATGCACTTTCCACTCTAAATCACTGACAGTGAACAGGAACTCTTCATTTGGTGTCAGTGGTGGCTTTGTAGCAGACTCCCCCATAGCCAGCTGTTCGTAGGCAACTTCAGCTGCTCTACTCCAGGCTGATGAAGTCATATCAATGGCCCTATGACACACCTGATCATAAGTCTTGGTGCACCCCTCTACGGCAGTTACTTCACTGACTTTATGGTTCCAAATGAGCATTCTGTCAAACATATCCCCACATCCTCACTCAAGCAGAAAGGTACCATAGCGCCTAAATGTTTGTACAATTACATACGTTTCCAAGTCACTGAAAGGGAAGACACACACAGTTCAGGTATTAAAATTTAAGGTTATGTGGTTGTGCCATATCACACTCACATACAAATCAATGTTTGATCCAAAACAAGGAATAACCATGGAGCAATGTATTATTTACCACAGAAAGAACTGGATGACTACACACTTTGAAGAGCAAACCTCTTGAAACACAACTTGCTTTGTGGCAACACACAGATAGTATTTGGCTGCCCCACCCCCAAAACAACAGATAAATTGCAGTTTGTACCAAGCAGGGAATAACTCTTTAGTCAATTGTTACAAATGCTTTCAACAAAATTCTCACAAAATGTGTACACAATTACAACAGAAAAGTAAATTTTATACGATAGCCAGTCACCTTTCCCTGTACCCAGCACTCCCCTAGAGGTGTATATGGACCATCTTAGAAGCCTAACACACTTGTGTCATTGACAATATAAGATATTACGTTTTACTGAAATAATATAGAAGGGTGTAAGATAACCATTTGCATCAATAACTCTTGTGATGAAAGTTAATAAGGTTGTCTATCTGAGAAAGAAAAATGGCTGACAAAAATGTCTATTGCAACAGTGAACTTATAAGAAGTGCATACAGATAAATGTTCCATTTTCTAATGCATATATATAAAATATTTCCTTGTAACATGTAAACTAATGTAACATGTACTTGAAAAATACAATCATACCTTAACAAGATCAGAAGGCTTCTGTGCAGATAAATCCAAATTAATAGCAATCTTCTTCATTGTTCTGCACATACACAACTCTTCAAACCTTCAAGTTCCATAGCTACATGGCTACCTTTTTATAGTGCAGATTCAGGCCTCTGAACATGGTGAATATGCAAATGAGGTGTGAACTCATTAGAATTGCTAAATAGGTAAATAACTCAGGCAAGCGTCGACAGAGTGAGAAATAACATCCAATGTGTAAAAAATCCAAGCAATCCGGTCTTCTAAAACAGATAAATCAGTTTATTGCACAGATGAACCACGATAAGTGCTTTCACTAACTAGTAGCTTCTTCAGATCACAAACAGGAAGCACAATAACCATGTGCTTTAAATATCTGCATGTTAATTAATCAACCAACTTTTAAAGCAGAAGCGCCATAAGACAAAACTTGAAAACTAAATATATAAACATAATATCATTGACATCTAAAATAGACAATAGTATATACATATTCTATTGAAAATTAAAATAACTTCATTCCATGAAGAATGTAAAAACATATTATAAGCAGCATACTGTCAAGTATAAAGGTATATGCAGCCTAATACATAAATGCATGTGATAGTCATATTAAATAAAACCTTAATACTTGCAAGTAATAATGCAAGGCAACTTATAAACTAAACAAGGTAAATACCATCAGAAACATGATAACTAGCAATAAAAAATAGTCATATACAGATCGAGAGAACTATTATCAAACAAAGTGATACTTGTTATAGTAAAATCATTACATGAATGTATAACTGCATCTGTGTAAGAAGTGTATATAAGTGTAGTGTCTAAATAAATATATATATCTAAATGTAAAATATGAGTGCATATGTACAAGAATAAATAAATAAATAAATAAATAAATAGAAGAATAAATTATCTAGAAATATGAAGCTAAAACCTTAACGAAACTGCAATGTGAAGTGAATAGGTTACCCAAAAAAATGTATATGTGCAAGTATCAAAATGCATTAAAATCTAAAATCTAAAAAATATATCAGAACTTAGTATGCCTACGCTTCTTTAAATGTGGTCTGATAGATGCCCTTTCATTTAAGCCATGACCTCTATCAGCTCTCAGCAAAATTATCCACCTACTTTCTCTATCTTCGGTATGAATCATGATGTCACCTCCTCTTACATTAGCATTCATTTTCTCCAGCACCCTAAACATAAACTTGTGTTCAGGACTTGTTTGTGTCACATGCTTGGCTAGTGCATTCTGCAGATTACCTTTCCTTATATTATAACAGTGTTCTCTTATTCTATCTCTTAGTACCCTGTTCATTTTACCAACATAGAAACATGAACACTGTTCACATACAGCAAGATATATGACATCAGGTGTCATACAGTTGGCATTAGCTCGGGTGTATATTTCCCTCTGTGTATCCGGATGTATAAATACTATACTAGAATCTATTAAGGAACAAAAATTGCATTGTCCACAAGGTGTTGTACCATAACTAAAGCTCGGGTGTATACCCTTGTTTGGTGGATAACAAAGCAATCTTTTAAGATTCTTCTTATTCCTGTATGTAAAAGATGGAGAATCACCTACAGTCTTTGTCAGTGTGTCATCAGTATGTAGTATGTTCCAATTTTTAGAGATAATCTCTCTAATTTGTTTATTATCTGCTGTATATGAAGTCAGAAACCTAACTTTTGCATTAGCGACTTCTTTAACATTATTCATTACTAAAGGCTTGGGCCCAAAATATGGGGTACCTAATGTTGAACGTAAACTTAAAGCATTATCAAATTGTAAATCTACCTCCGTAGAATTATAGCCTCTCTCAGCAAACTTCTCTCCCAAATCACATAAGTCTGCCATAAAGCCTTTGTCATTGGAATTCAATCTGGACATTCGTAGGGTCTGTCCTTTCACTATGTTACTGAAAACATACTTAGGGTGCATACTAGTTCTGAATAATAAAGTATTCCTATGACAGGGTTTCCTAAAAATTCCAGTGTTAAACATTCCACATTCAAGTTTTTCGATATATAGATCTAGAAATTCTATTTTCAATAATGAATATTTCATTGTAAATTTCAAACATGGTGTAATATTATTCAAAACCATATTGAAACTAAGCAGTTCTTCTGTATTACCATCCCATAAAATAAACACGTCATCCACAAAACGTCTATAGAATCTTACATATTTCTTAAACATATATTCTTTAAATAGAAACTGTTCTTCCCAGTAGGCTAGGAACATGTTGGCGTAGCTATTGGCACAAGGAGTGCCCATAGCTACGCCATCTAATTGCTGATAAATATTATCAGTGAACATAAACACATTATTTTCCAGCACTAGCTCAAGGAAGTGTACCAATAAGTCAATTAAAACATTGCCATAGGTACTATGTTCTGTGAGATAATTACTAACATAAGCTAGACCAAGGTCGTTGGGGATGACTGTGAACAATGATTGTATGTCAAAAGTTACTAAAATCAGATTGTGGATGGTATCCATTTGATTATTAAAATAGTACAAATCTGTTAGAAACTGTTTAGAATCACGTAATACAAATTCATTATTATTTAAAATACACCTTAAATGTTTCTCAATAAAAACTGACAAGTGCTCCGTAACCCATCCTTGCCCTGAGACTATTGGTCTCATGGGTGGCTTAGTAATACTTTTGTGTATTTTGGGTATTCCATGTATAACTGGGATGGTAGGCATCTTAATATATAAATAATTAAACTAATTTCTATTTATTAAGTTACTTCTATAAATATCAGTTAAAATACCATGTACATATGCACACATCTCATAAACCTTAGTAAAATCAATTCTTGTATAAAACACATCACTTAGCATAGTATACATTTCATTTTGATAATCTATGGTATCAAGTACCACAACACCAGAGCCTTTATCTGCTGGCCTAATTGTTATATTTAAATCATTTCTTAAATTATAGAGGCTCCTTCTCTCCTGGTATGACAGATTATTGTTAAAATTATTCAATCTCTTTTTATGAAAATACTTATAAATTTCATCTTCTGTAGTGCGTAAATATGCTTCAATTAATGGATGATTGACTGGTGTATAATCGCTCAGATTCTTAAACATAAATCTGTCATTGCTAGTAGTTGACTCACTATCAATCTCATTGATGGAAGTACCATTATAAATGTACTTGAGCATAACATTTCTGCAAAACATTCTAACATCTATGATGGTTTCATCTAGCATACTATTGCTATAAGGGATGAAACTTAGTCCTTTGACTAATAAATTAATGTCATGCTGTGATAGCGGAACACTGGACAAGTTAAAAACTAAATTTTGTTGTGGTTTGTCCACATTTTCTTTAACGTTGTGTTGGTGAGTGACTCCCCTGAAAACTTCCAGTAGCAGCCTCCCCCATAGCCAGCTGTTCATGGGCAACTGCAGCTGCTCTCCTCCAGGCTGATGAAGTCATATTAATGGCCCTATGACACACCTGATCATAAGTCCTGGTGCACCCCTCTATGGCAGTTACTTCACTGACTTTATGGTTCCAAATGTGCATTCTGTCAGACATATCCCCACATCCTCACTCAAGCAGAAAGGTACCATAGTGCCTAAATGTTTGTACAATTACATAATTTTCCAAGTCACTGAAAGGGGAGACACATACAGTTCAGGTATTAAAATTTAAGGTTATGTGGTTGTACCATATCACACTCACATACAAACCAATGTTTGATCCAAAACTAGGAATAACCACGGAGCAATGTATTATTTACCACTGGATGACTACACACTTTCAAGAGCAAACCTTTTGAAACACAACTTGCTTTGTGGAGACACACAGATAGTATTTGGCTCCCCCATCCCCAAAACAACAGATAAATTACAGTTTATACCAAGCCGGGAATAACTCTTTAGTCAATTGTTACAAATGCTTTCAACAGAATTCTCACAAAATGTGTACACAATTACAACAGAAAAGTAAATTTTATACGATAGCCAGTCACCTTTCTCTGTACCCAGCACTCCCCTAGAGGTGTCTATGGGCCATCTTAGAAGCCTAACACCCTTGTGTCATTGACAATATAAGAGATTACATTTTACTGAAATAATATAGAAGGGTGTACGATAACCATTTGCATCAATAACCCTTGTGATGAAAGTTAATAAGGTTGTCTATCTGAGAAAGAAAAATGGCTGACAAAAATGTCTATTGCAACAGTGAACTTATAAGAAGTGCATACAGATAAATGTTCCATTTTCTAATGCATATATATAAAATATTTCCTTGTAACATGTAAACTAATGTAACATGTACTTGAAAAATACAATCATACCTTAACAAGATCAGAAGGCTTCTGTGCAGATAAATCCAAATTAATAGCAATCTTCTTCATTGTTCTGCACATACACAACTCTTCAAACCTTCAAGTTCCATAGCTACATGGCTACCTTTTTATAGTGCAGATTCAGGCCTCTGAACATGGTGAAGATGCAAATGAGGTGTGAACTCATTAGAATTGCTGAATAATAAACTTTTAACTTCGTGTAGCAGGTGTAAACATAATGTAGGTACTAATTCAGTGTTAGTTGCCAATGGATTGCAGCTGTGAAAGATTACTGGTAGGGAGCAGAAAAACACAACAGCGATTCAGACTCCCTTACCTGCAGTGGTTGTGTCACCCCAGATACAATTACAATGTGTAGAAGTAATTGTAGTAATCTTTTAAATGGAAGTGAGCAGGACACATTTCTCAGCTTTTGTTTACTAATAGCCAAACTCTCTTGCCTTTGTTGAAAACTGTATATTACTGACATGTAATATTCTCTTACATTTTAAGGACAATGATACAAAATGCCTATAGACTGCATATCTGAGAGTACAGCACAGATAAAAGACGAATGAACACAATACAAAGAGAAGACAGATCTGCACTGGTGCAAGCAATACTCATAAATGGTTGCCTGATCAGTCATTGCACTAAATATGTAAGTAAAACATTTACAAACAACTGACAGAGTACAAGAGCTATATGTCTTGTTAATGCTGTGTTGGAAATGGGACTTGCTTGTATGCACAATGATTTGCATTCCTGCTGCAAAGTTGTTTTTATGGCAAGGAGAGCTAAGACACCCTTACTGTGTTTTGTAGGTTCATTAGTATGACGGTTCAAAACCAGAGTTGTGTAAAAATCTGTAATGTATGTTAAAAAGTATTTTGTATTTTTTTTTATTTTTTTATAATATTAATATTTGTGTGGTGTGTGGCTTAGTGCAAACATTGTGAAATGGAAAAATTAATTAAATTGAATGTAAGTTACTTGTATGTTAAAGACTACATAAATTACAGCTGTGAATTGTGTGTGTGCAGCACACCTGGAAAACACAATGAAGTGCACAGTATATAGTATATTTAGATCATGATTCAAGTTGCACATTTATCTTTTAATGATGAAGCCTTATAAACACTTGTTACAAGAATAATGCATGTTGAGATTTGCCTGTCAAGTAGTTTGTGCATCTCATACCTTCACTCAAACACAGTCTAAAGGCCAAGACAACAAGCAGACATTGTCAATTTTAAAAAAAGCAGTGTTACCTCTTTTGCTTTCCATCACGCAAACCTGCAAAGCAGTGTTGCGCAGGGGCCTGCAACACCTGCTGGTCCAGAACACCTGCAGACAGTAGGCAAACACTTTTCATTTTTAGAAAGGATACAGTGTCTCACCTTTTGCTTACCATCATGAAAACCCACTAAGTGTCATTGAGTGATGGTCCAAAAAACTTCAACATCAAGAACACCTGCAGACACAAAGGAAACACTTGTCAGTTTCAGCATGGACATATTATTTCATATTTTGTTTGCCATCGCACAAACATGCTAAGCGACAGTGCATGGTGGTCAGCACACATACATAGTAATGAATGTGAAAATATATAGCTGCTGCCTAGTTGTTCCTGTGGTAGCAGGTTTAAGTTAAGAGCCACGATACAGGTGAGCCTGGGTTGTAATACAGCAAAGTCCAAAGTTTTATTACTGCTGTTCCAGTTTACTTTATATAAAATTAACATTAAAAAATAATTACACATGGAAATAACTATCTTTAGTAGGTGCATTGTGCATACACAGGATATCAGATATATATTCTACCTGTTCCTCTTGGACAGGGACAATAGGTGCTGATTGTGGAAATAAGGGTAGAACTTGGCTAGGCTTGTAAGGGCCATTAGCCTAGTAACTTCCTATGATCCTATGATCCTATTAAATGTGTAACTGTATATATTAGTAGAATTATGGTTCTACAATTAAACATTTATTTTCTGAACTTTTATGTCACACACATGCATGGCTAAACACTCAACTCTTTAATATGTACTTATAACTAATAAGCAGGTTTGACAAATGAGGTCTCAGTTGCAATGAACACTCTACACATTAATGACTGCAAAAAATACACTTTTAGCCCAAGCTTCCCTGTGGCAACTGGTATAAATTAATGCTCGCAATATAGGTGAGCCAGGATTCTATATGCCAAAAAACGAAAACAATGCTTTATACAGACATTCTTTAACATGTAATGAGGCTAATTTCAAATTTTGGGTGGTCGAGGTGGTGGACCAGTTAGATAGAGGGGGTGACTGGGAAACCAAATTGGCATATAGGGAAATGATATGGCAGCTCAGGCTAGATGCCTGTAGTGGCAAGGGCCTGAACGATCACATATCCATTGTTCCAGCCCTTAAATTATTATCTAATGATCCTAAACAAAAACATACATAACTTGTATATATTATATATTTCAAATCAATTATAATATTTTATATACAATAGTTTAATTGTGCTATGAATTTTATAGTTATTTTAATTTATTTATGTATATTAGCATATATTGATGCAAACACACATATATTTATACAGACCATGGTTATGGTGACATGCAGTTTTTTTACATACTTTTTTTACATGTTTATATGTATTTTTATATGTATTTGTATTTGATTGATATGTATAAGTAGTTTTTGAATAACCATACAATTTATTTTGTATATGCAAATATACCTACAAAAATGTGTATATATATATATATATATATATATATATATATATATATATATATATATATATATATATATATATATATACAATTTTTGATGGACATATATACACATACATATATACACACAAATTCACATGAATTGTGAATGTAAAATGATAGAATGTTTTTTTAAAAGTTTTTTAAAAGTTTTTCAAGAGTTTAAGAATGTATTGAGATTAATATTTGTGTTCATATCATGAAAGACTAGCCAGTTCACTTTATTTGAGCATAACGTTTAATTGTTTAATTATTTAATTATCTCATTACTTGACTAATTCTCACTTGATCAATTACTGTTTTTGGATAATGTATAAAAGGCATTTAGTGTGTAGTGGTACTTGATTCTAATGAGGTCTCCAGTTTCTGGAGACGAAAGCGTTAAATCAGCTTGTTAATAAAGACGTTTTGTGACATCTTTGGAACTATTTCTGGGATTTGGGACATGGTGTTGGTGCTATGGTGTTTTTCTCAGGAAGACAGCCTTCATTGTAGCTTGGAATACCGTGGTATTTGTATGTTTCACCTCCTATACTGAGCCAACTGATATAGCCAACATACTGGCTGACAGATTCAATGCCATCTTAACCCCCCAAGGGCCCTATCACAATACCAGATGAAAGCCTGGTACCCACCATTTCTGTGGCACAGGTAAAAGCTGCATTATCCAAAGCCAAATATACAATGTCCATGGGAACTGATAATATCCCTGGCTGCATCCTACATGATCTACAAAATGAACTGGCACCACATCTGTGTGCCCTGTTCAGTCACAGTCTTACTTCAGGCTATGTCCCTAAGGAATGGCGCACTGCTACAGTCATCCCAGTCCATAAAGGGGGAGCAACTGAGCAACTATAGACCATGAGAACTATTGGCCCATTAGCCTGATAAGGCTGGTATGCAAAGCTATGGAGCACATCATCATGGACCTGCTTAACAAAGATATAGGCAATCTTGAAACTCTTGACCCCATACAGTTTGGCTTTGTCAAGGGGAGATCCTGCCTGCTGAACCTAGTTGACTTCTTTGAGGCAGTCACCAAGGCTGTGGATGAGGGTAAGGCAGTGCATACAGCCTCCCTCGACCAGGCCAAGGCCTTTGATACCATTCCCCACTCAGGTATCATTGATAAACTTGCCAAACTAGGCATCAATCCTTACATCACTAGGTGGGTTGCAAGACAGGATCCACAGATGAAAGTTGTGGATTCTAAGTCAGACTGTCGATCAGTCATGAGTGGAGTCCCACAGGACTCGGTCCTGGATCCTCTCCTGTTTGGCATCTACTTCTCAGAAGTCCAGACCAACATAGAAGGACTCTGGATGACCAAGTTCACTGATGACTGCAAGCTAAGAGTCATTATCAACTCCCCAAGTGATGCAGACATCCTACAAAAGAGCCTCTCTGAGACCAATGACTGGTGTCGGAACCATGGCCTGAAGCTTAACACCAAAAAAGTGTTATCATCCCCTTTGGAAAAAACTCAGTTCCCACAAATTACCACATTGATGGGAGCCCACTGAACACTGAAGGGGCCATAAGAGATCTGGGAACTCAAGTTGACAGCCACCTCATCTTCGACCACCACATTGTCACTGTGGTCAAAAAGTCCTCCTAAGTGGCACATCTTATAACCAAAGGTTTTGCATCTAGGAAGAAAGAGGTCATCATCCCTCTCTACTCATCCCTCATTAGACCAATCATCGAATATAGCGCCCCATTTGGTATGTACCTGACCAGACACCTACAACAGCTGGAGAGGCCACAAAAGTACCTCACAAAAAGAATCCTAGGCCTTAAACAGATGTCATACATGGACAGACTCAAGAAACTTCAGCTGTTCTCAGTCTCTTATCATCTACTTAAGGTGCTCTCTGCTTGACTTACAAACCCATGTCCGACCCAGCCCTACTTGAAATGCTACATCTAAAGAAATCACAATCCCCCTGCACCACACGCTCCAGAGATCACAACCTCATTATCACAATTAACAGAACATGCTGGAGGGACAGGTTCATCTCCCAAAGGCTGCCCATACTCTGGAATAAGCTTCCCATTCATGTCAAACAGAGCACCTCACTGGGTCTCTTCAAGAGAAATCTTGACGAGTGGATGGGTAACAGAATATTCACTCCAGGGATCAATTCCAGTTGCACTACTGGATACAGGCACTGTGAACTAACATCAGGTGGCATGGTGCCTGGGCAATTTTTTTTTGGGCTAGGCTTGTAAAGGCTCTAGGGACATTAGCCTAGTACACATCTATGAACTTATGAAAACACTGTAACTGTTGCTGTTTGACCTGTATGGACATGGAAGGATCTAGAAGGGAAGGTGCCCAATTTAGGGCTCAGAGATGGGATGTAAAGGAGTCCAGAATATTCAATGGACTCCTTGTAAAGCACCACAGCTGTAGGCTACTGCAGTGAGACTATACTGGGTCTCAATACAAATCAGAGGCTTGGAATAGTTTGGCCAAGGCTGTCTCCACTGAGAATAACATTCTACACACTGGAGAGTAATGCAGGCAACACTATAATGACCTGAAAAGATGCAAGCAGGAACAACTCAACCAGTGGCTGGATAAGTTTAGGACTGCTGACATCCCACAGCTGTGTAAGTATAAGACACAGATACTTTATATTAGATAGAAATATGGATAGAGCCAAGACTGGTATGCATAATGCTCTTCATTCTTTCTCCCATTTGTCTTTTACAGCCACCCAGGACATTGCAACAAACAGGGATGCCCATGCTGAGCATTTGGAAAGATTTAGAGACTCAAGGGGAGTCTATGCAGCAAAAAAGAATATTATTTTATCTAAAGCATTGCTCTTTTATACATTATTAGTAAATTAAGCAGAAATATCTTAACTGAAATTCGAGCATGCATGCTTTAGTCTGTAGCTCAAGCCAACTGTAGGAGTCAGTTGTAATAGTGCATTCAGATGTTGTGAGTTCAAATCCTACAGGTAACAAATGTATAATAAAATAATTTAAAAGTATTGCATAATAATTTCAACAAAACTAGGATGCATGACAATCTGTTAACTTAATCTGTATTATTTGATCAAGCATATATGTAATATATGCAGATTGTAAGAATTACTTGGAACAATCATTATTCATAGTTTGTAGTTGTTAAAAAGTATACTTAATGTAAAAGTAAAATTATTTTTATTTATATTGTACTAATTTATGGTATGTCACATATGATGGTACTAATTATCTTCTTTTTTTGGTTCTTACCCCACCCCTTATTTCTATTTCCTATTTTTATATGTGTGACCACAATGTTCTGATGTCATCAGTTTCTGAAAACTCACAAAAATGATTTTCAGCACAGGGGTGTAGGCCAACCAGTGTGGCTCATCCTGCCCCCTTTAACAGCTGCTGCACTGACACCAAGCACATTTAGGACCCAACCTGTCAGTACAGTCTGTGCAGCTGTTGCACTACCTGGGCTCTCCACATCTGGTAGCATTACCCTGGCAACTGGTGCAATGGTACCCTCCAGGCCTATTGGAGGAGGTGGGGATTTTGTCACCCACCAAGAGATGCCAGGCATGGTCCGTGAGTTTGTGGAAAGCATCATTGGTGCATGCCTCAGCTGGATGGAGAAGATGCTCATCAGAATGCTGTGCAAAAGAAAACATCAAGCACTCCAACAGCAGGCTGAGGAAGGATATGGTGATGACAGTTCTTAGGGTGGGGACTAGATTCTCACTGTCCCTGTGTTTGATGGGCATGGACATCCGATGTCCACTCCCTGTCTCCAATCATGGTGTTCTCAACCTGTTGTGTTCCTCACCATCCCTATCTCTTGTCTTGCTTGCTCTGTCTGCATCTGCTTCCTCAAATACCTGCGTCCCTTACCCAACATTCCTCTTTTACAAAAGTCACAGAAAAAAAAATGTCCCATACATAGTTCTCCACTTTGCACATGTGTCTTCTCAGTATACTTGATTCGTTCCAATTAGCTATACAACATTACTGCATTGTTGCCACTCATCTTTGTTGGGGTGACAATCCAAATTCTTCCAATAGTCTATCCATATTCATTTTACACTGTTGAAGAAGTGGATAGCTATGGTTCTTTCCTAATTCCCTCCTGCACATTTTTATATTGCTTACACTTTGTTCTTTCCTCTCCTTGCCTCTCATTTCACCAGTTTGCTATCTACCCAGTTTTCACACCTTTAAATTGGTCAAAAAATAGATTCACACACCACACACTTAAATAATAAATTCCCAGTGAAGCCCTTCACTTTTTGACCTCTGCGTTTGCATGGAATTTGGCATCGCATACCAATGCCGTGTGATAGTGAATGGGTCTTCACATCGTATGGCATTGTAAGGCTACTTCCATGCAATGTTACTTAAACCCACTGAGCTAAGGAAACACACTGTTAAAGTAGAATAAAGGCAGTCATATTAAAACATCCATATAAAATATTTATTTAGACTGATGACTATATAAATATGTAACTCCATATGTGTACTGTTGGCATAGATTACTTGACTACTGTTGTTTTTTATACAATACTTCACTATTGTCATTCCCTCTCACATTTCCTATAAATATCACATGTAATTATTTAATTACATCACAAATACATATGTAAAAAAATTTGATAGAGCCAAATTCAAACCTTGTATCATTTGTGCGCAGAGCAAGAACTCACTGCTATTATACCTGCTGCCACAGAGTCAGCTAGGCAGCAGGTGTTTTTCTTCCACTTATTACTGTCTAAAGTGCTGACTGCCATGCCTCTCTACTTAGTGTGTTTGTTTGGAGGAAAGTGAACCAATAAACTCTTATAATTTTCTCAATGAAGCAGAGACCCATATATGCTCATCGCTTAACTATGTGCAAATGGGGAAGGCAGTATAAGTACTTTTTTTAAGGTTATACAGTTTATGACACATTTCCAATATGCACTACTCATGAATACCATAGTATCTATTAGCTGGGTCTACCATAGCCACTATGGATAAGTACTTCTCAAGTTCAAGTAGGAGTCCTTAAATGTGTAACTCACATGTGCTAACACTTTACTATCAATTGCACAAACCAGCTGCTCAGCGATGCTCTGAGGAAAGTGCTTATTAACATGCAGTAGATATATTTACTGTCCGGTTAGTCTTCATCCCATTAACATCCATGTAAAATCACAACCAAAGGGAAAGCACTTTTTAATGACTGAACACATATTTACACTCAGTCATGTGTTACCTGCACCCATGCATTTGAAATTTGGTATGTCATTACTTGTTCCTAAATGTCAGCTACACTACAGAAATAAATAGCAAAACTGTATTGTTACATACCATTTGCACATTTATAAAGACAATAAACATTCAGATTGTCTTATACATGTATTAATGTGGATAGCAATTCTTCACAAGTATGAACACACAAATGTGAACACAAAATAAATAAATAAATAATAATAGATATTTGTGTGTCTGTATGTGACAATTTAAGTGTGTAATGTACACAGCATACTGGGAAACAGCTGCATATGTCTCATTTTAGCTACATGCATTCCTGACAGCTGTTTGCATCTAGTTTGACAAGCTGTCTCTTAAAGTATACATGCACATTGGAAACACAGTAGGAAATAGTACATCCACACTTTTCTCACCACTGCCATAGAAGGATATGTTAACCATATCATATAATGATGATGGCATCATCTATAAAGACTAGTATAACAAGGTCAAAAGATACTTTAGGGGTGTTGCAGTCCTTAAATACTGTGTTTTGCAGATGGAAACAAAATACTTACATGCATGATAAATTAGCACAGCAGCCACAGTATGTGTGTGTGTATGTGTGTGTGTGTGTGTGTGTGTGTGTGTGTGTGTGTGTGTGTGTGTGTGTGTCTCTGTGTATGTGTAAGTGTATGTACATAGTTAGAGGAACACCAGTCTGTATCCTACTGTCATCAATCCAGTCCCATGCAGAACTAATGTCTTGACAGTCATACATGACTACCCAGCCATTTCATGCAGGCTTTACAACATCTTCTTGCAAACATCCAATGAAAATATCATCCACTACACATTGAACAGCAGTAGTATAAAAGTCAGAATTGCGCCATGGTGTCTGCATTAAGTGATGAGTTCCCTAGCTGGTGTACTTAATTAAGTAGGGGTTTTAATCTCACAGGAGTTAACTGGTGTGTGTGTGTGTGTGTGTGTGTGTGTGTGTGTGTGTGTGTGTGTGTGTGTGTGTGTGTGTGTGTGTGTGTGTGTGTGTGTCTAGTCACAGAAACATAAGCATATATCCTATTGTTAACAATACAGTCTCATGGAGTACAAAGATTTTGTCAGGCGTACATGGCTACCCATCCATTTCATACAGGCCTACCAACATTATCACACAAACATGCAATAATAATGTTGTCCACTATAAGTTGTCCAGCAGCATTGTAAAAGTCAGACTTGTGCTGTGGCACTTGTGTTAAGTACTGAGTTCTCTAGCTGGTGTACCTGGTTAGGTAGGGGTTATAATTCCACTGCAATCAACTGTGTGTGTGTGTGTGTGTGTGTGTGTGTGTGTGTGTATGTGTGTGCACGTGTGTGTTTGTGTTCAGAAAAGAATAAGTGTATATCCGAATGTCAGCAATCCAGTCCTATGGAGAACAAATAATTTTGACGGTCATACATGCCTACCCAGCAATTTCATACATGCCTCCCAACATATTCTCTCAAACATCCACTGATGATGTCATCCACTATAAAATGTCCAGCAGCTCTATAAAAGTCAGACTTGTGCCATGGCACCTGCTTTAAGTGCTGAGTTCTCTAGCTGGTATACCTAATTATGTAGAGGTTCTAATCTCACTCCAGTCAATTGGTGTGTGTGTGTGTGTGTGTGTGTGTGTGTGTGTGTGTGTGTGTGTGTGTGTGTGTGTGTGTGTGTGTGTCTGTGTCTGTGCCTGTGGTCAGGAAAGCATAACTATGTATTCTACTGTCAGCAATACAGTCCCATGGAGTACAGATATTTTGACAGTCATACATGCCTACACATCCATCTTATACAGGCCTCCAAACATCTTCTAGCTAGCATACAATGATGATGTTGTCCACTATAAATTGTCCAGCTGTGTTGCAAAACCCAGACTTGTGCCATGGTGCTTGCATGCACATTGAGATCTCTAGCTGTTGCACCTAGTTAAATAGGGCTTCTAATCTCACTGTGGTCAACTGGTGTGTTTGTAGTTAGAAGAGCGTAAGTGTGTATCCCACTGTTATCAATCCAGTTGCATGGTGAACAAATACTTTTGACAGTCGTACATAGCTAACCAGCAATTTCATACAAACCTCTCAGCATCTTCTCTCAAACATCCAGTGAGGATGCCATCCCCTATAAATTGTCCAGCAGCACTGTAAAGGTTAGACTTGTCCAGTGGCACTTGTGTTAAGTACTGTTTTTTGCAAATAGGTAGGAGTTCTGCTCTCACTGTAGTCAACGTGTGTGTGTGTTCATTTGGTTGACATTCAAATGATCAGCATGTGAGACACTCCTACTACCACTTTCTTCCCACCAGGCATGGCTGATGTAATTAGCTATTATGTGCTGTCTGAGACTATAAAAGCCACACTTGTGATGTGGCACATGCATCAAGTACTGTCCTCTGTCAATAGGGGGTTCTACTCTCACTGCAATTAATTGGTGTGTGTGTGTGTGTGTGTGTGTGTGTGTGTGTGTGTGTGTGTGTGTGTGTGTGTGTGTCTATTTGTGTTCACTTAGTTCACATTCAAGAGACCAATTTAGACCAGTATGTGAGACACTACTACTACCACCATCTTTTTCTCACCAGACACTGCTGATGTCATCAGCTATAAAGTGTTGCCTGAGACTATAAAAGACAAACTTGTAATGTTACTTGCATTAAGTATTGTGCTCTGTAATTAATTAGGAAGAGGTTCTACTGTCACTGCGGTCAGTTGGTGTATGTGTCTGTGTTCACTTACTTGAATTTCAAGAGACCATTTTAGACAACTTTAGACTTCTTCCCACCAGACACTGCTGATGTCATCAGCTATGAAGTGTTTTCTGAGATTATAAAAGCCAGACTTGTTATGTGGCACTTTAATTAAGTACTGTGCTCTGTAGATAGGGGTTCTACACTTACCATGGTCAACTGGTTTGTGTGTGCATTCAACAATCAGTATGGTGACAATTTTAGAGTGACATGTGAGTATACAGCTATGTCAGACACTCCTCTGAACATCTACTTGTAACAAACACTGATGATGTCATCCTGTATAACATGCACTCTAACAGTATTTAAGACAAACCTGTGCTGTGTCAGTAGCATTAAGTTCTGTGTTCTCAAGCTACTTTACCTAGATATATAGGGGTTCTAATCAGTTTACCATCATTATGTGGAATGGTAGTTAATCAAACATGGTTTTGTCGAATGCATTGTTTGAACATTTTGTAATGCTGAACTGAAGTATTCTGACCTCATGTTAACAAAAGTAAGCCTCCATTCGCTAATATGAAGTCAACATTATGAATGGTGTTCATGGTACACTGTGGATTGGTAAATTTACCCTTTTCTTAACTGTAGTGCAATCTTGGTGTTGGTGTACATAATTTGCAGGGAGTTAGTGGGGTGCATCCCCCTATAAGGGGATTTCAGGGTAGCTTGCCCCCCTGCAAAAACGTAATCCAGTATAAATTTTTGTATTTGTGTGTGTCTTTGATGTTTGAATGCCCATACACTCATACATATAACGTAAACCTTACAGACTTGGGCACAGGTGAAGAATAAGTGTAACTAAAGTGCAGGACTCGGTTACACTGCTTTACAGTAATTCCAAATTATTGCAAATGTCAACCATCGCAGTTTCCATTTTTAACATTCCATCTTATTGGTATTACCAAATTTGACAAATAAATTCGATGTTATGAGTAAAATATGTTTTGCCATTCAACATTATGATAGTAAACCATTCTAATCTGACTGCAGGCAACTTGAGTGTGTATACATATAAATATTACTTTTGAGACAATTTTACACAGAGATGTGACTCCATATCTATGTCCTACACTCCTCCCAACATATTCTCCTCAGCCTACAATGATGCTATCATATTCCATAAAGTGCAGTGTGACAGTGTTACAGTCAGCTATATGTGGTGTTGCTACTGAGACACTGCATGGCATTCATCTTCTATACCTACACAGATGTAATCAAATCAGGCCCAGTCTACTGCTGCATGTGTGGTTGGTGGTACATTATCATCACTGTATGATCTTTGGAATCACTCTTCGTAGGAGAACCTTTAATGTAGCCCTATGCATCCACCATCCTTTTTTTCTCTCTGGCCACATGATCCTTCATGCAGAGGAGTGGAGGATGTCCTCATGTCAAATGTGCTCACACACATAATGAAGCAGAGGCCTCCATGAGCCTCTGCAAGACCTCTCCAGACCACTGCATATGTGATTGCTAATTCTGTCATGATGTGGTGCACATGTCCCCTTTGGACAGTGACAGTATGTAATGCAATCCAACAAATACACACGTACACACAATAGACTTATTATTTTTGATCATATAGATTTAGGGAGCTTGTTTTAAATAGTATAATAATGGCTAGGATTTTATGTGATGTTGGCTGTTAGCTTAATAATATCCTATGACCATATGAGCATTTGACATGTCAATGTTGCTGTCATTGAGGTGTGAATGTGCAGTATGGCTACAAGAGGGTATTACAATCTCTAATGTGAGCTAATGTATTGATGGCTGCTGCTGCCATTTCATTACATGCTCCTTCTATAACTGTAGTAATATGCCTTCTGAGAACTTTTCACATGGTATGATAAACTTTTATGTATATTGTTGGCTTATTAGGACAGGTGTTTTAGTGGAACAGATCAACATTCTATATAGTTCTCATTCAACCACCACAGTGACACTTGCAGTATGGCAGAGGTGTGCACATGGCTACATACCATCATTAAATGCTTTGTGACAGACATCAGTATAAATTCATACTGATCGCATGGGCACATAAGACTTGTTTCATCCACATGTTGTAATGCCATGTTTTGATTCAATTTCAACCTTGTGGAATTCATTGGATGTGCAGTTGTGTTGCTATTCCCAAGGATTATTGAGATGGTCAGCAGCACCATTGTCTGACTATTAGCATTTGTGTCGGGAAATGTTCTGCAAGAGCCATAAACAAATGATTTGTAATATGTCCTTATATGGCATCAGGGTGCTCAAACACAGCTTTATCATGAAACACATATAGACATATGTTGCGCAATTGATGCATTTACGTGACATTGGTACAGTTGTATGACTGTGTGAACAGTACCAGTGTGTGGAATGTGATGTATGACCAAAGTTGTATTTGAAGGTGTTTTCACAAATCATTTATCTCAAGATTAAGGGGAATATACAACTAAGCACAGAGCTGTTTGGGATTCCACCAGCCATACTCAACCAGAGAAATTAGACAATCTGCTAGCTGACAGTTTGTCTCACACTTCACCCCTCTGTCGCCACTGGCCATCAGCCAAAGTTACATGCAAACATTACTCAGTTTTTCTTCTTGGGAGGGCAGCTCACCTGTGTGCTCTGTATGGCTAATAGCACAGAATCAATGCACCCTGACAACATCACAGTTTGCCTGTAGTGTGACTTAAAAGCTGACCTACCAGACACAGTTGGATCCCTAATTCAACAGTCTCCAGACAGTCAATGTTCTCATGGAAGGGTGTACAGCAACAGTCATCTGCCTGACCGGGGAGGACTTTCACCTGATGCATGGAGTTACAGACCCATACGCCTGACTCTCCTTATCTGTGAGGCAGATCAATGAGTCACTATGGACCTTATCAAAAAGGCCACAGGTAATCTCCCTACTGTGTACCACATGCATGTTTGATTTGTTAAGGCTACATCATGTCTTTTACATCTGTTTGATGTATTCAAGAACGTCACCAAGGGCATGCATGAGAAAAACACTATTACCTTGCATAACTTCACCTGGCCAAGGCATTTAACACAACTCCATGCTCAGGTATTAAAGAGAAACCTCTCAAGTGACCCTAGTTAGAAAAAAAATTGATCCACGTCCTTAAAAGTATGTGGAATCGGTAGTATTATAATATAAATTAAAAATCTAAGCCATTCATTTGCTCGTCATTATAAACATGGGTTGTAGTAAGATCTCAGTTAATTACAGGTAGTAAAGGTTATTAGCTCAAGAAAGACTCAGGATGCCTTAGTTCTTCATCAAATAGTTTTTAATGGCAGATTGGGGTGTTAATTGCCCTTGTAGTGGGATGGCTGTGGAGTCCTCCTCGGAGTTTCTTCCCTTGTGGTTGTGGGTGACATGTCCTTTTAAGGACGTGGATTGATTTTTTTCTAACTAGGATTACTTTAATTTTGAGTACAAACTGATACAATTGAGGACTATCCTAATCAGATGCAATTCAAAACATCCTTGTAAGGATGACCTTCACTCATCTGATATGGGCTTATATCACTAAAACTAGCCAGGAGTGGCTAAAGCCCTTGATACTTGGGCACTTCAAATCCTTCATTGTCTTCACATAGATTTTACTCAAAATAAAAGTAACCTTAGTTAGAAAACATTGATCCACATTGTTAAAGGACATGGCAAGACTGTGTATTGGAGAATAGGTTATCTTCTAATGACATGTTACGTTTGAAATCATATGGTGTCTCTTTTGTTGACGAGAAGTTATCTGACTATATAAAACATTTTTTTAGGGTTAAACTCAGCACTAGAGAGTGTTGTAATAACACTAGATCTGACAGAGTTATAAAATGTTACTACTATAACCCACAAAGTTTAGGAAATAAATATGATGAACTTGTTGGAGTAATATCCAAAGGAACTATAAATTAATATCAGTTGTTGAATGGTGGAATTCCAAAGATTACAGCATCAAAGTTTATACAAAATATGAATGCCTGAGTGATAATTTAAGTGGTGGAGGGTTTATTCTTTGGATTCACAATTCTATTCTCTCAGTAGTTATAAAGCAAGTGAGATAGTTTAAAACAGTTATAGTACAGATAATATATATCATTAGGTATGTTATCAAACACTCTGTATGGATAATTTAATCCAGAGTTTTTTTGACCAGTTAGAAAAATAGTATACTATCTGAATATCATGCTCTTAGGTGATTTCAGTTACCCAGGAATGTTATGGAATTATCATCTAGCAAAATCTGTGTTTGAATGAGAATTTATTAACATGACTACATTTGTCAGTATGACACAGCTGGTTACAGAAGGGAGGAGAGTTTCAAACAGATTGGATTTAGTTTTAACTACAAAATGTGAAATTGTAACTGATTTGAAAATTGGGCCTTCACTTGGAAGCTCCAACTACTACTCTTTTACTTTTGCTCTTAACCTTTCATTATTTATAAAGAAACAAAAAAAAAAGATTTTAAAAATTTTAATATTGTTGATCTTGATTATTGCTCGCTAAGAGAAAGCATAACTGATATGAACTGGTCATCTTACTTGGCCTTAGACTCCTTAGGCTATGGCTATAAGAATTTTGAAGAAATTCTTTCCATTACAACATTAGCTACTGAACATGAAATTAGGGAAGTAGTCCACTTTCTTATGTGGTTGAATAGAAAATTCAGAAAATTACTTTAGATGAAAAAAGAAAGAATAATCTTTATAAGAAATATCCGGGTCTACTTTAGAACGCTGAAAATGTCGATCGTTCACATGAGTGAATAAACAGGAAGTCAATGTTATTTGATTGAGATCCCAGTACAGTGAAGATCAGAATATTTGCCCTTTCCTCACTGTACTGCGATCTCGGAGTAGGAATATATATTTAGCGGGGATGTGTGGGGGTTGCAACCCCCCCACAATAGCGATTTTGAGTTCCTGATTATTTACGCATGTGAGCATTCGACATTTTGATTTTTCGTTGTTCTGACATAGACCTAAATCTCCCATCAGTATGAATAAAATTAATTTTAATAACTTATGTAAGACACTTAAGAATAAAATAAGACAAGCTAAAAATTAATTTTGAAATGTGTTTGCTAAACGATCCTACATGTAAAAAAACCTTTATATAAATATATTAATTATTTTAATAGTATTACACTGTCTCCCTGTATAATAACTAAGAGTATATTATCATCAGATCTGGAAAGTATAGCTAATACATTTAATAATTATTTTTATTAATATTTGTACTAATACCGATAAGTCTAAAATTCCCATTTCAGTGTGTGTGATGAATGTGCCAGATTTACTATAAACATGGTCAAAGATGCATTAAATAAAATTAATAAGGCAATATCAATGGGCCCAGATATGATCCCACGGTCTCTATTAGTTAATATTAAAACCATTATTAGCCCAATGTTACATAGCATATTTAACAGTCTTCCAGAGAATGGTACTGTTCCTAAATCATGGGAACTTTCACACATTACTCTGATGTATTAAAAAGGAGAGAAAGAAGAAGTTAAAAATTATAGACATATCAGCTTAATGTTTGTAGGTGGAAAAGGCTTGAAAGATGCATGACTGATTTAATAACTAAAACCAACACTAGTAGTGTGATTACTGACGTACACAACGTAGTTTTTCAAAAGGGAGATCTACTTTAAGTAACTTAAGCCATGGTGGTGCAGCGGTAGCGTTGTTGCCTCACAGCAAGAGGTTCTCCCGTTCGATTCTCGGCTGGAGTACCTTATGTGTGGAGTCTGCATGTCCTCCCCAAGGTCGAGCGGCGTTCGAAAGACATGCGTGAATGGGTGTGCCTTCGTTGAAGTTTGAGTGTCAAGCTGGCACCTCGGCACCTGTAAAAAATCTACTGCCAGTCATTAGCAGACCGGAGTTCCTCTGTGGTGACCCCTAACCGGGAAAAGCCAAAAGAAGAACAAACAATGCATTCTTGCAAACAAATTATGGCAGCCTTAGATTTAGGACTTGTTCTTGGTGCAATACATTTAGACATAGCCAAAGCCTTCAACTGTTTACCATTATCATCCATTTATAAAAGTCAGATTATACCAAATACTAATGGATAATGGAATGGCTACAGGACAGAAAATAGTGTGTTAAATATTGGAATACATTATCTGGTTATCTACCCATATCAGTGGGAGATCCACAGGGATTAGTGTTGGGACCTATACTGTTTAATGTTGTCATTTCAGCCATGACAAGGGAAAGAAATCTGTGTATCTATAAGTACATGTATGACTGTAAGTTGGGATTTGTTGTACAAAACAAGATTTTGAAGAATTAAATGACTACAAGAAATCATTTGGTAACTGGGCTTCTGCTACAGGTTTAAAATTCAGTTTAGTTAAATGTAATATCATGTATTTTAGTCAAAAATACAAAGAAATCCAGTTTACATAGCTGAAGTAGAACTTATTGAATTTTACCAATATAATGATATGGGTAGTACTATTACTTCTGATCTTTCATTTAGAAGTCGTGTAAATTAGATCGGTACAAAGGCTATGAAACTGACAGGCTATTTATTGAAGAATTTAACCACCAAAGATACAATTTGCTAGACTATGGTTAAGAAGACATATATAAAACCTACCATAGAGCATAACAACATGCTGTTTATCTAACGCTTGAGAGTGTTCAACATAAACTCACTAAAAGAATCACTGTGGTAAAAGATCTTGCAAACAGAGAGAGGTGTAAATACCTAAATCTTTATTCCTTAATTTACGGGTATATAAGATGAAAATTTATTTTAGTGTATAAAATCTTTTATGATGACAATACAAATTTTATTTAGTATAGAGATGTACAAAAATGATAAAGTACTAAATCACAATAATATGAATTTTAAGACTTATTAATGTCAAACTAGATTAAGATATTTATTTATAGTAAACTACTTGGCAGTTTTATGTAATAACATACCTGGTGAAATTCATCAGTCAACTACTTTAGATAGTTATAAGAAAGATATTGATGCTTGGGCAGAAGATTTTTAAATTAGAACCTTATATTACAGAATCAGTGTTCCTTATAGGTTCATAGGTTCATAGGTAGGTACTAGGCTATCGGCTCAAGGGCCTACGTAAGCCTAGCCAGCAAGGTTCCATAGTTTACACCAACCCAGAAAGTTATTTTCCTGTGCCACTGTCTAGCAGAGACACAGAAGTGATCCCCGGGGTGTATTTCCTATTTCCCATCCACTCATCAAGATTTTTCTTGAAGAGTGCTAATGAAGAACTTTGCTTGACAGAGATGGGTAGCTTGTTCCAGAGTATAGGAAGTATCTGGGACAGGAATCTATCCCTCCAGCGTGTCCTGTTTATTGTGGTGACAAGGTTTAGGTCCCTAGAGCATGTAGCTCGAAGGGATTGGGACTTCTTTAGGTGTAGCATGTCCAACAGCTCTGGGTTTGACATAACTTTATATGTTAGGGAGAGATCACCTCGGAGTAGGCGATATGCTACGCAGTAAAGCTGGAGTTTTTTGAGGCAGTTAGTGTAGGGCATTTGTTTGAGGCCAGTAATCCTCTTTGTGAGGTACTTCTGTGGCCTTTCCAGCTGCTGCAGATGTCTTGTGAGGTACATTCCAAAAGGGGCATTGTAATCTATAATGGGTCTAATCAGTGATGAGTAGAGGGGAACAATGACCTCTTTTTTCCTGGATGAGAACCCTTATATGATGAGGTGTGCCACACAGAAGGACTTCCTGACTACTGTGGTGATATGACTATCAAATGAGAGACTACTGTCTACCTGGGTCCCAAGGTCTCTTATCATGCATTCAGTGTTAAGTAGATTGCTGCCTATGTGGTAGTTCATGGGTACAGAGTTTTTACCAAAGGGGATGACACTGCACTTTTTGGCATTAAGCTTGAGGCCATGGCTCTCACACCAGGCATCTGTCTCAGTGAGGCCCTTCTGTAGGATGTCCACATCATTTGGGGACTTGACTATGGCTCCTAGTTTGCAGTCATCTGCAAACTTCGTTAGCCAGAGGCCTTCTGTGTTAGCCTGTACTTCAGAGAAGTAGATACCAAACAGGAGAGGTCCCAGGATGGAACCCTGTGGTACTCCACTTGTCACTGCTTTGAGGTCAGATTTGGAGTCTGCAACTTTTACAGTGTGGGTTCTGTCAGTGAGCCAGTTGGCAACCCATCTTGTGATGTAGGGATTTATACCTAGTTTAGTGAGTTTAGCTATAATTCCAGAATGGGGGATGGTGTCGAAAGCCTTGGCGAGGTCAAGATAGGCCTTACCCTTATCCACGGCTTTGGTGACTGCCTCAAAGAAGTCGATCAGGTTCAGAAGGCATGATCTCCCTTTCACAATCCTGAACTGGGTGGGATCCAGAGTTTGGAGGTTACCAATGTCTTTGTTTATGAGTTCCATGATGATACGTTCCATGGCCTTGCAGACCAGGCTCGTCAGGCTAATAGGTCGATAATTCCTGGGATCAGTGGTTGTTGGCCAATTGGCCTGAACACTGTTAAAGTTCTTATGATAACAAAGTAATGCTTTTCCTCGATGGTCATTAATCATTTGCAGTGCTGATGCACTGAATTTCCACTTCAAAATGACAGTTTTACAGTGTTCATTAATACCCACCATTACAAGCACATGACATTAGTATAAACAACATTTCTTTAATTTACTTCAATACTGTTACCTATGTGTAAGTGCTTCTTATTAAGTTAATATTACTTTTATTATTTCCTTTCTAATAAGTCTGTAGTTTGGTAAGACATTTCCTGCTGAACTCGAATAATGACAAGTTAATATGGTGATATTCAACTTTTCCACATAAATTCAGGTCTGTTTACACATTGTGAATGCATATTAGGGTCTTTTACATTCATCTCTATGAATCCCAGTAATATGAAAATGTATAAAGCCACTTTTCTGCATAAAATGGTCTGGGATGAACATGAATGTGGATTCAGACTCATGAACATGGATTCAGGCTGCTGTACACATGATGTCGATGACTGCACAGTCTGCAGCTGTCCTCATTGCATCCATGCCTTTCCTAGCATGCAGCAGGAATGCAGTGATAAGCTCAGTTAAGTTGATATGTAAAAATATTCAGATAAAACAAAATGGATTCTTATGCATTACAGTTAGCATGGCAATACAGTATAATCTTTTCCCATCTACTGTCCTCTGACATACCATGTCACTTCTAACTACTAAAAAGGTTATAAAAACTGCTCATGAACCACATGGGTACATGTATTTATGCAACCCCCCCAAAAAAGTCTCCTTGATTCTACAAAGAAGGAAGTATAACGTTCATGTTTTACACTTCCAAAAAGACAAGCAACACAAGCACTGACAATTATAACTATTACATACAGGAAATGATTTCTGCATTTTTTATGCACAATATAAGTCCAATTAGAATGTATTCCTTAAAAAAAAAAACATGACTGTTACAATACAATTTTTGGTTAAAACAAACTTCCCTGTCATAACAGTAGCGGTTGTAATGGCCCTGCTGGGTATCTGGGTTTGATTAGGGTGGTGTCACACCCCAGAGGGAGTAGTTCTAAAACCTTGAACCATGGCCCTGCTGATACTTTGTTCATTCTGGTGCTGGCACTTCTAGTCATGGCAGCAGCTGTTAAGGCATGAGGCTATGCTCCAAGCTGGTCTGATAAGGAGACCACATGCTCTACCTTCTGAAGGAGTCATATCCAGAAAAGATTGAGGCATGCAGTAAAGGCAGTGATTAGAAAAAAATATGGTTTCTGGCAGGAGTTTAGTGTATACCTGGTGATCCTTGCCAGGATCATCTTCTCTGGCCAGCAGTGCTGTCACGGGTATGATGACCTGAAGAAGCTTAGGGCAGACCAGTTCACTAAATACATAGACCAGGTAGATGAAAGAAGGCTGGAGTTCAATAGTAAGAATGTTTTTTTTTTTTTTTTTTTTTTGTGGGGGGTGCATGTTTAACATGGATAAAACATTTACGGACATAAAATTAGTGAATGTATTTGGTAGAAGAAAAATGTGCACCTGTAGAAATTTACCTATGCTGTTGTTATAATAATGTCCTCTGACATTTTTGCTATAACTAATTGTTAACATAATGCATATGTCTGTTGAACTTTTATAAATGTTAATTCCAGTTCATAGGATTATAGGATCACAGGAGGTTAACACGCTATTGGCCTTGAGGCCCTTATAAGCCTATCAAAGAATTTAGCTCATGTTTAGATAAATCAGCACCTGATACCCCTGTCCAGCAGGGGCATGGTGGAATCTCAAGAGTATATTTTCTGTTTCCCATCCAGTTATCCAGGTTGTGGTTAAAAAGGGGTAAAGAGGTACACTGCTTGATGTGGAGAGGGAGTCTGTTCCATAGATGGGGGTGTCTCTGGGACACAAATCTGTCCCGCCAACAAGTCTTGTTGATGTCACAGACCAGGTTGAGGCCAAGTGTGGGGTTACTCGAGTGGAGCTTGACTTGCGGATATGCAGCAGTCCCATCAAGGTGGGTTCCATGATTGCCTTGTATGCCAAACAGAGGTCACCTCTGATGAGTCTGTATGAAACTGAGTAGAGGGATAGGGCTTTTAGCCTATCTGTGTATGGTAGATAATGGAGGCCCTGGATTATCCTGGTGAGGAACCTCTGTAGTCTTTCCTGCTGCTGCATGTGCTTTGCGAGGTACATGCCAAAAGAGGCATTGTACTTAATAATGGGCCTTATAAGGGAAAAATACAGGGATGTTATGACCTCCTTGTCTCTGGATGAGATACCCTTACTTATGAGGTCGGCCATGTAGAAGGCTTTCCATACAACTGAAGCAACATGGTGATCAAAAGTCAGGTTGCTATCAACCTGGGTGTTCAAGTCCCTCATGACTGATTGCATGCCTAGGACGTTGTTATTAATGTGATCATTTGTGGGGACGTCAGTCTCCACAAAGGGGATAATGATCCATTTTCTGGTATTTAGCTTGAGGTCATGTTTCTGGCACCAGTCATTTGTCTGAGTGAGACTCTTGGAAGATGTCCACATCAGTAGGGGAACTGATGACAGCATCCAGCTTGCAGTCATCTGCAAACCTGGTCAGCCATAGCCCACTGGCTTTGGCCTGCACCTCAGGAAAGTATATCCCAAATAAGAGAGGCCCCAAGACTGAACCCTGGGGTAAGTCACTTCTTATGGGTCTACTGCTTGAGGTGGCTTCCCTATTTTGACTATGTGGGTTCTGTCAGTGAGCTAGTTTGCTACCCATCTGGTAACATATGGATTGATGGCTAGTTGAGAGAGTTTATCTATTATGCCCAAGTGGGGAATAGTGTCAAAGGCTGTGGCCAGTTCAAGGTAGGCAGTGTGCACCCTCTTCCCCTCATCCATGGCTTTGTTGACTGCCTCAAAGAAGTCGACCAAATATAGCTGACATGACCTCCCCTTGATGAAGCCAAACTGTGTGGGATCAAGTGTTTGGTGGTTGTCAATGTCCATGTTTATGAGGTCCATGATAATCTGTTCCATGGCCTTGCAGATCAGGCTAGTTAGGCTGATGGGTCTATAATTTCCCAGATTGATGGATACTCCACATTTGTGTAACGGGATGACAGTGGCTGTCCTCCACTCACCTGGGATGAAGCCAGTACTCACGCTTTGGTTGAATAGGGTGCCTAATGGTGCTGCAAGTTCCTGCCTGAGTTCACGTAGGATGCAGCCTGGAATGTTATTGGGTCCCATGGAGGCTGTATTTTTTTGCCTTTGAGAGAGCAGTGATGACCTGTTCCCTAGATATAAGGGGAAGGGGGCAGGTACTGGGGATGTCCTGATTTACTGATGGGGGGACAGAGGGGTAAAATTTTCACTGAATCTGTCAGCCAGCAAGTTTGCTATATGTAAGGCATTTGTATATGTGGTGTCCTTGACCACCAGTTCTGAACAGATCTGGTGCTTCCTTTGAGGTTGTGGACATATGTGAAGAAGGCCTTATGATTGTCTCTAGTAGATGTGGCCAATTTGCACTCAAAGTTTACTTTGGAGGAGTTCACTAGTGTTCTTATTTGCTTGTTCAGGCTAAGGAGTCATTGCTTCCAACTGGGCACCAGCTCCTTCTTGGTCTTGGACAGCAGTTTTTTCCTTTTGTTATAGAGTTTATTTATTGCAGAT
Source organism: Protopterus annectens (assembly GCF_019279795.1). Lineage (NCBI taxonomy): Eukaryota > Metazoa > Chordata > Ceratodontiformes > Protopteridae > Protopterus > Protopterus annectens. The sequence goes on along the minus strand of NC_056733.1, from coordinate 1,132,629,821 downwards.
GTCCACCAGACAGGTTTACGCTTCTTTGCTGAGGATGATTTAGTCCTGTTGGGTATTTCTGATTCCATGAATCTATATAAATGCTCATATAGTGCTTTGGTGTAGTTTTGGATATTGGTGCCAGTTCCTATAGAGGGGGAGGGGGCTGTGAAGCTGTTTATACCATCTCTCAGAAGGCTGTAATCAGCTTTGGAGAAGTTTTTATGTCTGATCCTAGCCAGAGGGGGGTTAAGGGAGATGGTGACTTTGAAAGTGACTGCTTTGTGGTCAGATCTTACCAGGGAGGATGATACTATTGGGTTGCTGCAGTGGTTACTCATGTTGGTTAATACCAAGTCCAAGATATTATCACCTCTTTTGGGGGTTTGACTAGCTGTTACAAGGCATTTGCATTGACAAAAATCAAGGAATCTCTGGGCATTTGTGTTCTGGCATGAGTAGTTCTTCCAATCTAGGTTTGGGAAGTTAAACTCACCCAGGATGAGGTAAAGGGTTGAATCTTGATAGATTCAAACAGGTCCAAATAGGCAGATTGGGCATCTTGAGTCAGATTTGGGGGCCGGTAGCTAGCTATGATTTGAATAGGGGTCTTGTCAATGGTTAACTGCACCTGGAGTGTCTCCTGTGTGTCATACTGTTTGACCAGCCTGGAGGTGTGTATGTCTTTAATGTATATTGAAACTCCACCTCCTTTGGCTTTGCTGCCCACAGTTTGGCTTTTGAATGTATGATAGGATGAGTAACCAGGTAAGGCTGGGGTGCTCTCTGCAGCTTTGAATCAGGTTTCTGTAACTGCACAGATGTCAGCATTTTCCAGGGTTAGGAATGCTTGCAATGAGTAGGGTTGCCAGCTGTCCGGTTTTTGACCGAACTGTCCGGTTTTCTGACAAATTGTCCGGTTACAATTTTAATTCAAAACCGGACTTTTTAAATTTCACGGCACTGATACTGATGTCATCACGTGCGCAATGACATCAGGTCCCTCAGGTCTACCAGCCTGTCGGAACTGAGCTCAAGGAGCTCACTTCCGGTGTTGCGAGCGGGAAGCAGAAGCCAGCATTTCAAACAGGGGAAGGGTAGCATTTTCAGAATGCAATGGTATATATTATGTTTTGGTGAAACTCAGTATATAGGGTTTTACCTTCATTTTAGGCCAGTTATGAAGTTTTCTTGAAGTAATCGACCTCCGTTTTTTGTGGTACATTCTGCCTCTGGCTACTGGCTGTCGAGGGGGAGGAAGGAAGTTTGCTATTGAGGATGGATTTGGAAGTTGTTTCCTTAACTGACTACACAGTAAGGTGTGAGTTTTGGCACTTTTCTTTTATAGTCATCGGACAGTCCTGTGATATAGTAATTTTATGACCCAAATAATGTGCTTTTGTTTTTTTGGACACTGACAACAACACTTTTTGTACATCCTAAAAATTTGCCTTGGAGTGTCAGCATTCTGTTTTTTGTATAAAGCCCGGTGAGCCCTCTCTATGATCATTCCACTCGCGTCTGTGTCAGTTTGGAGTATGTGCTCAAAAATTTGCAAGACTATTTCATTCAAATGGGCCTGCTCATAGGATTCTGGTACTCCTCTTATTAAAATATTATTGCGATTTCTCACTTCCAAATCGGTAAGCTTCTGTTGGAAATCTATCAGGACAGAGTTTTTGGCGTTCATTTCCTCTTTTAATAGAGCTATCTGGTGTTCATTGTTCTTGTTTATGCTCTCAATGTTATCCATACGCTCCACTGTTTAATTTTGTTACCAAAGCTAGCTAGTTGTTCGGAAAAACATTGCACCGCTGATTGCAGTGGCAATAAGGCTTCTTTAAGTTCATCAGTGAATGTTTGAGTCAGTTTTCTGTTGCTTTTAATTACTTCTTGTTACTTATGTGTTTCTTGGTTACTATCTGTTTTTCTGGGGAGGCTATTGCAGATAGCTTGGTTTTAATGGTCTGTGTTTCCATATTATCATTTTCGACGACATTTTCCTTCTGATTCGATAGTCTGGTTTCAGTTTAGGCCAGTGTTATTAGTGGATAGAAGTTTGAAATTCACACGTAGTGAGGAGTCCCCAAAGTGTCTAGGGGCTTTAATTTAGTGATTATTGTTCAAGGAGCTAAATGGAGCATCTCTTCTAGGTTGGCTACCTTTGAGGACCATGAGTCTTGCCCTGAATTTCTTTTTATAGATGAATTAATGAGGCTAATTACCCGGTATTGCTAATATCACCACCACTTAGCTTTGCCCAGGTTTTGGTGCTAAGAATTGAGAGCTATAGTGAAAAGTACTGAATTTGTATTCCCCCATTATTGGCTTTGTTTGGCCAGCTTTTGTGTGCTAAGAGGTTGACAGCTATGAGAAATTCACTAAATGATAGCCATTAAGTTTCAGTCTTCCTATTTTTGAGGAACCTGCTGATTTGGCATAGTGGCACGTTGCTCTAACTGTAAAATGTTCAAGCACTAAATTTAAAATGCGCTCTAACAAGTGTGCTGTATTATACAAGGAATATAATTTAATAAAGTCAGGAAGGTGCATCAAAGAAAAGAACACATGAATGTTTCTTGTTTTGTGTCCAAGGGGCCTATGATTTGAAAACAGACCAAAGGTAATCTTTATCCACTCATGGCCATGCATTTTCTTTGGATGTGGTGTGGGTTTCAATGCTGTTTCAATGGATGTGAGTTTCAATGCTGTTTCAATGGATGTGAGTTTCAAGAGTAGAGAAGTTTTAATGCCATTGCCATGTAAGATATGATTGTTGTTAGTACTGTCATTTCTTAGAACATTTTAAAATGTTATCATCCTAAACTTGGGAAAACAATGAGCAATGCTGTTTGCGTGAATGTGAGATTTAAAGGCAGAGTAGTTTTAATGCTAAGTCTGTTTTCATTGTGAGACTGTATTGCTTTGTTTAGCAAATGTGCATCAGTGGTTTGTGCTATAAAATTTGAAATAAATGTTTTAAATTAAATCCAAATATCTGTAATAACTGTAGAAGTAAAGCAGAAGACAGTATGCACACTGAGAGTTTTGAACAGTGTTTATGGCAACTGGCGAGAAATTGGCTAAAAGCAGGCATCTGGAACAGAAAAGGGGCGTGCCCATCAGCTGATGTCACTGTGATGTCACAAAATGGGTGCGGCATTGATGGGAGAGGGGTGGGAATGGGTGGGGTTATGAGTGATGCAAGGGGCGTGACCTTAGTCCGGTTTTAGCTACAAAGAAAGCTGGCAACCCTAGCAATGAGTGCAGTTTCATGTTTAGACTTCAAGCGTTTAGCAGCATGACCTTTAATTTGTGTTTTATTGAAATTTTTATGTTCTATGTTATGTTCACGTTTATGATTTTTGTGGAGCTTTTCTAGCTGGGCCTCCACTGAAAATGGACTCATCGGCTCAGTGGACTATCCCAGTAAACAATTGCTAATCAATCATTCAATCAATAATAAATAATGTCAAAGAAAACATAAAATATCTGTATACAGAACTATATCAGCAGAGATGTATATAATGCTCATGTTTATTTATTTTTATTTATCCCTTGTTGTACAGTTTAATCCCACTAGGCTAGTAGCTTCTTTAAAGAGAGACTCGAGGTAGTATTTATACTACTAGGTCAAATTTGGCCATGACATCAGGGAACTTCTACACTTTTCGATAGGTGGTGTGGGATATTTTACATCCACTTGAGCTGCCACCAACTCAAGCAGATGCAACCTCAGCTTAACATCTAATCTGAAGGACAGCACATTCTGGAGTGCAGCATCACTTTTATACAGCACTGCAGTGTGAACAACTGATCTACCTGATGTGGTAATAGAACCCACGATCTTCTGCACTGAAGATGTGTGCTCTGTATTGCACCACTGAAATTGGCTATGTACAAATGGAAATATAAGATGGAAATGTAAGATATGTATTAGTAAATAGTAATCTGTATTTATGTCTGAAAAGCACAGTTATACATCTGCATAAGTACCATAACAACTAATTTTCAATCTCTTTGGATAGAAAGAAAAAAGAAAATGTTTGATTTATTATTGCATTACCTTAGGACAAACTGAAATTACATGCAGACAGTTTGTGTAGGCCAAAAATGATTTAGTAGTGTATTAGCTGAATAAGGAAGACCTTTCTTTACAGAACAGTAACTGTACATACAACGTGGCTGTAGTCAGTCAGGCACCACACCCTAGTCAGACTGGAGGTGGGGGAAGGGAAGGGGAGAGGTGGGGGTGGCTGTATTGGGAAGTGTATGCCTAGCATGTACTTCACTGACAAATAACTGATATTATTAACTGTTTTACTTCTGCATGCATACTTAATCATCACCTTATATGATTAGAATTGCTCAGGAAGAAAACTGTCAAGCACACACTTTTGAACAGCATGGAAATGAAAACTTCCATAACTTACAACATTTTTCTGTGTGTTTGTACATTCATGCTAAACCAAATTCAGATATTGCTACATGCAAAGCATGAATATATCAGAAAAAAAACATTCCAACAAGGCTTTTTACTTTTCTTTATTAATGACAGTAAATGGGAGATTAACAAATAATGGTGATTCAGATAACGTTATGTTTGAGTAAATGCATGGTTAAGCAAATAAGGCAATGAATATACCCGCTTATAAATAATACTTAGGTGTAAATGGAAAAAATGTGAAATACAGATAAACAAGAATTCTCTCATTTCATCTCTATACAGCTGAGGCAGAGATCCCCTATAACAGGAGCAGCAAGTTGTGGGGCTGACCAAGTTATCTGGTAAGCTTGAATAAATTACTGCATACTAATTCTGTGTTTATCTGACTTCAATAGATAGATAAATATGTGGAAACAATGGTAAGTCATACACAATTATTTTGAACCAATACAGTGTATTCAGTACACTTTTCGGCAAGAGAAAGAGAGATAGATGTCAGTGTATAACTGCAGTACTTTTGTTTTGAACAGATTTTTTTACTGTATTTAATGAATTTTCTTACAGATCATACTAAATGAAGGAATAGATAGATTGTAATCACTACATTACTGCAAGCAAGACTGACAGATTTGAGTATACAAGTGAAGTAAGTAATGTCATTAAAGTCTATAAGAAAATTACTGATAGATATTTGTAGCTGAAGGAATTAATTGCATTCAGTTACTACTGCAAGTAAGACTGATATAAGTGATGTATTTAGGCCTGTCATTGATTTTAGAAGTTGCAATTATTTATGATAGTTGCTCTTAATGCAGCGTTTCAAACTAATTTATTTCAGGCAAAAAGTGCGATAATTATGTGTGTATAGTAGACTGCAACATTTAAAATCTCACCATTGCATGATATCAAACACTGTCCTACCAACTAAGCATTAGCACTTCCCGTAGCATTTCATCCCGAAAGTGTGTCTAAACACTCCCCATCATCCCAAAGTTTGCATAAGCACATTAACTGCATTTTGAAATAAAAGTATAAAGACTCTACATATTCTCTTTTACTTCAAAAAAGATTTATATAACTAGAAATGTTTTAAAGTAAGACATTTATACTGTGTAGCTTAATGTGTGGTTGTATTGAGTGTATTTCCTCTTTTGACTGTCCCCCACCTGTTTTTTCCTGTTTTGTTATTTTATTTTATTTTATTTATGCATTCCTTTGTCTTATTGCTTTAATTCTCTGCCATTTATGTTCATTTTTCTACAGCTAGAAAATTCCTTGGAGTGACCCAGGCATGAACATCCCAGGATAGCGAGAGCTCACCCTCTGCCCATCCAGAGATGTTCCCTCAGCATCAGGGTGTGGTGCCAGTCCTGCAGGCACCCCAGCAAGTGTCAGCCAGGAAAGAATCACAGAACAGGGGCTTTGGAACTTGGTTGAGTACGTGCTGGAAGAGATAATTGTTTGGGGGATTAAGCTAGTTCAGGTTTCACTGCAGCATGTAGAAGACATGCTGTCTCAGGTGATGTTGACCACCACAGGTCCCTACCCCCTTAACATTGGGATCATCCACTGCTTGACCATCTGGCAGTGGCAATATTTGAGGCTGGGACTCCTGCAGGCACTTCAGTCCCTTTTTCCCTTATCCTTTCATCTACACCCTCTTACCTATTTCCCAACCACACTACCCTGTCATATAAAAAAAATTAAAAAAATGAATTAGGGTCTTTCTCCTGACAAAAACATCATGTTCCTCCTCTCCCACCTCCTCTAACATAATACTATTGATGTTTTCCATCCTGTATTCCCCTCTTTGTTATATCCTAACTTTTTCAAACTTTATCTCTCCCTTTCTATTCTTTAATGAAACTATCAGTCTTTCCACATAAGGATACCCATATATGAAACATATTAAGCCCTTTTATTTTTTTTTAAATATCCAGAATAAAAGCTGTGCAGTCCACAACTTGCCTCAGGTATTTTAAACATGACTGCATAGCCGTGTCCCTAAGATGCAGACATATGCAAAATACTATGAAGTAATACGAAGCTTACATTTTTCATATACTCCTTTGCATCCGCTTAACCCTTGACTTTAGTTGCTGTATGCTTGTGATGTAAGTAGGCGTGTTCTGTAAAACACCTTTGCTTTTTCTTATTCATCGCAGCTGCACTGTTCTTAGCTTCCTTACATATTAGTGTTGCGGTGCTTCTTGCACATTACCACTACACACATCTAAACTACCAGGCTATGAATACCCTCCTACATTTTGGAAGGTTTATGTTCGGTACTACAGAAGGTACAGACATTTTGTCAATGTTTGCTTCATCAGGATAAAAATGTGAATATAGGGAAACAGATGGTCAATTTAAGTGTGTGCAAGAACTGAGTTTTTATGTAGTGGGTAAGTTAAGCATATTGAGGTTAAACTGAATTTTGACTTTATTATGTCTGAGGAAGATTCTTTTTATTAAGCTGGGCAGTCTCATTGTGCTGAATGTGGCATTCATTTGTACTGTGTGAAAGGACTGGCTTCTTTAGAATAAATGGGATGTAAGATGAGGTGCTCATTCATACAGTTTGTGAGACTGGCCTCCTATCTGATGAGTCTGTTTTGTGTTGTGGGCTAAAAAATGTGAGAATCACACCTCTCAATCTCTTAGACCAAAACATCTGTACAAAGCCATAAATAAAAGTGGGACAAAGGCCAAAAAATAGGGACAATTATTAAATATTGCTCTTACAAACTTAGAAAATTGATAGAATAACAGGTTTTGCATTAGTATTACGTTTTTGAAGGATATGAAATCTGAAAGTCAAATGGCTGTCATTTTTTTCTAACTTCATTCTTTAATGATTTGCCACTAATTTGCCAGAAAACCATAATTTTATGAAAAATGGACCAAAAATATGAGGCAAAAATCTGGACATTCTGCGAAAATCTGTAAAGTTGAGAGGTATGGACTGAGAATGGTTGCCAACAGAATGATAGTGACATGTATGTGGTTGCTCAGTTTAATACTGGAATGAAAGAGGCTTCATAAAGGATGGAGTTATCCCCTTCCTCATGTATGACACTAGAATTAGTTTTTTGAAGTAACAGGTATAGAGGATTAGTTTTTTTTTTGTTTAAGAACTTTATTTATATATTTGCCATTGTTTTTTTTTATTTTGGTATTTTTGATTACTCCATTTATTGCGCAATACTTGGAGTTTCATGTTTGTTGTATTCTTTGGTATGATATTAATCAGAATAAGACTATTCATAATAATTTTACAGAACATTAATCTGATGATTTTACCTCTGAATGCTGGACTGAGAGGAAACATAAAACATAAAGGTCAGATGGAAACAGCATGTAAGAGGGCATGTCTGAGCAATAGTTATCAGAAGGAAGAAAAGCTACAGCAGTATTTTATCTTATTTTGTCCTTGTGCTACCATTATGATTCTGTCATAGCTCATGTTGGAATGAATGATCTGAGATGTACTTCACTGGATTATATGAAGAAAGACGTGACTTGGCTCTCTGAGTAAGTGTACCAGGCAAGTATGTCCCTAGCCTTGAACAACATATTACCCTCATCTATAAGGATGCCACAGTATAAATGAAAAATTATCAATTTCAATAACTGGCTTAGTGTTTGGTGTCATTCAGAGGGGATCCAGTTTCTGTCAGCCTGGGATGACATGGTTGACAACCTTGCTGCTTTCCATAGATGGTTTGCACCTGGCACCACTAGGCTTTTGTCTGCTGGCAAAGGCTCTTGCCTCTCCCATAGTGCCTTTTTTAGGCAAGGTCTCAAAAATAAAATTGCAGATGTGATAATTGTGAATCATAACAAAATAAAGGTTATACTGCTAAATGCTAGGTGCCTAAACCAAAAACTACACACCATGGAAGCACTCCTATCACTGGAGGATGTAGATGTCTATGCAGTCACAGAAACCTGGTTCAAGGCCTTAGAGAGTACCCTGGCCTCATAGGGCTACAATAGCTTCCACACCTTTAGACCGCAAAATGAACATATGAGAACCAAAGGAGGTGGTGTTTCTATTTATATTAGAAATAAATTCCCCTCACGATTAGTTAGACAGGACAACTCCATGGAGTTACTCCAAGTTCAGATTACTGTGGGTAAGACCCCCATTCAAGTCATAACTAGTTATAGATCCCCGTGCATGAATCATGATGTGCACAAGGCCTACTTGACCAAACTGGAGTCAATCCAAATATTGTAAAAATACTCTGGTTATGGGGGATTTCAATTATCTCACCATCAACTGGGAAACCTACTCTAGCCCTAACTCACTAGTGCAAAAGTTTCTTGACTTTTTTAACTCAAATGTCCTGGAACAATTGTTCAAACTCAAACAAGAGGAACAAACATACTAGAGCTGGTCCTCACTAACATGACAAACAGATGCACCACCTCAACTGTCGGACCCTCATTAATTAAATCTGACCACAAATCAGTTGCCTTCAAACTGGCACTAACACCAGAACTCACAAAAGGTGAAGTCAGACTAAAAAACTTCACCAATACAAACTATACCCTCCTAGGGGATGGTATAAAAGCATTCTAATCCCCACCCGTGGCTGAAAGTGGTAAGTACACCAACGCTTACACTAAAGCCCTGTACAATCACTTGTATAAGTGTATAGACTCAGCTGTTCCAGAGACAATCAAAGCCAGAGCCCCAGGTAAAACAAGTCATGCTGGTGGACATCCGGCATCAACAAACTTTACAACACATGCAAAAAGCTGCTGTCTATGAAAACTAAGGTGAGGCTCCAACAATGGAAAAGCACCCTCCTAAGCCTCAAGAGGCAAATAAGACAACATGTCAAATCCTCTAAGGGTAACTTTGAAAAAAACTTAGCAATCACAGCTAAGGATAACCATAAGGCCTTTTACAGCAAGGTATGCAGCCTAAAGGTAAAGCCCAAGCATGTGCCAAACTAGTGCCTAACAGTTTCACACACACTGATTATGCAGAGTTAGCAAACCTGCTGGGGGACAGATTTGGCAAAAGTTTCACTTCCTTAACCCCTTCAAATGTATAACAAACCTTGGCCCCAACTTCTCCCCCACCCTACATATCCAAAGGGCAGGTCAGTAAATCCTTGTCTAAAGCAAAAAACACAGCTTCTATGGGGCCAGACACAATGTGACCAATGGTTCCAGTATTTCCAGGACAGTCCCAGTTTGGAAGTCTCTGTCCCGGAATCCATAACATTGTCTTTGGGACACAGAAATGTCCCAGTTTAGACCGCTCAGTCTGAATGGTGACTTGGCTTCCCAGGGTGGACAGTTACCCTGCTTTCCCATCCTAAGCAGCTCTAGGGACTTTGCGATTTTTTGGGGATGCCATTGGATATGGGGTAAGGTCAGATGCCTTCGCCCTGACATGAGCTTTCCAGACCCTGGTGCCATCAGTGAGTCACTCCCTCAAGGACTTCCATAGTGGGGGGTTCTGCTTGACCCCACTCACCCAGGCAGGAGCTCTCCAGGCTCTATGCTGATCTGCCTAGTGTTCCCATACTGACTTCTGTCAGGGTCAAACCCTACAGTCCTCCCCTTCGACCTGACCAAAAGACCATCCTCAGCAATGGCCCTGTATGTCAGGGGACTCTGCCGCCTGCATGATTCCTGCAGGTTGCCAAATCATGCCAGATTGCTCATGCCCTCGGGCCCTCTCAGGGGAGCTTCCCTCCAATCCTGTCCACATTTCCAGAACTCACCTCAGCCACTAAGGGGCAGATCCTCTATCATGAAGGCTTCAGAGTCCCCCTGCTTTCCCATCCAGAGCAGCTTGGGGGACTTTGAGATTTTTCAAGGATGCTGTCGGTTATGGGGTGAAGTTGGATGCCTTCACCCCAGCAGGAGCTCTCCAGGCCCCTCTGCCATCCAACCTGGTTCTTCCTCAAGGACTTCCATCATGGGGAGCTATGCCTGACCCCACTCACCCAGGCAGGAACTTTCCAGGCCCCACTGCTGTTTGCCCCAGTACTCCCTTAAGGACTTCCATTGTGGGGAGCACTGCCTGACCCCCTTCACCCAGGCAGCAGCTCGCCCAGCCCTGACACTATCTGCCTCTCTCCCCCTTCCAGACTTACGTCCCAGAGGGGGCATGGTCCGTACCCCCTTCACCCAGGTGAGAGCTGTCCTGTACCAGTCACTTTCCACCTCTCACTCTCCCTTCCAGACTTCAATTGGGACTGACCCCCTCGGGGTTGCACTTCTACACAGGAGAGAGAGCTCTTTTCCAGGGTTACATATCTCCTAACTGCTGCCAAATCATGCAGTGTTATGAGTGCTCTTGGAGCCTCACAGGGAATCTTCCCAGCCTCATGGGACTCTGCTGATCCATGAAGACTCAGACAGTCCCTCATCCAGACTTCCATGACACCGGTGTTCTCCACTTTGCCTTGCATCTAGGGCTTTCAAACTTGCAGGGGAGATGGTTCTGGGTCCCCCCATCTCTGCACTCTCACCCCCACGGTGCCAGCTGCCAAAGAATGTGCATTGCTTCAAACCTCCAGGCATGTGGCCTCTTGCCTCCTCGGTGGTGATATTCACAGAGTGGCATCCCCACAGTGCCTGGTGAAGGACAGGAGGCCAACCTGCCTGCCCTGGTGCGAGATGACATGGATGCCCTATCTTCAATCCCATGGGGTCTGGGAGAATGGGATTGCAGACCTGGGTTCCTGGGGTGGCCCTCAAGTGTTCCATTTTAGGTCCTGTAATAAAATGGTCACCTTTGCCAGATGGCATCCCAGGCTGTCTTCTAAACAAACTAAAGCATGAACTAGCATCACCATTAAGGACCCTATTCAATCACAGCCTAACCACAGGCAATGTTCCTGTGGAATGGAGAACAGAAACAGTTATTCCCTTCCACAAAGTTGGTTTAGCAACAGACCCAGGGAATTATAGACCCATAAGTCTGACCGGCCTCATCCCTAAGGGCATGGAATGTATCATCATGGAACTCATAAATAAAGATATAGATGACTTCTAAACCCTGGATCCAACCCAATTTGGCTTCATCAAGGGCAGATCCTGCTTGTTAAACCTGGTGGATTTCTTCAGAAATGTGACTAGAGCCACTGATGAGGGCAAATCTGTGCACACAGCTTATCTTGACTTGGCCAAAGCCTTTGACACAATCCCACACTCAGGCATTGTTGATAAAAGTAGCAAACTGAATGTAAACTCCTTTGTTGTACGATGGGTTGCCAACTGGCTCACAAACTGGTCACACACTATCAAAGCGGGTGACTCCACATCAACCAGCAGACCTGTTACCAGCGGGGTGCCACAAGGGTCAGTGGTGGGTCCCCTACTGTATGGTATATACTTCTCAGAAGTTCAAGTCAAAATTAAGGGGCTGTGGCTGACCAAGTTTGCGGATGACTGCAAACTGGGTAAAATAATCTAATCCCCAAATGATTTCAGTATACTTCAGGAGGGTCTTACGTAGACCAGTGACTGGTGTCCTAGTCATGGTCTCAAACTAAATGCAAAGAAATGCATCATCATTCCCTTCAGTAAAAACAATGTCCCTTCACACTATCACATTAACAACAATATCCTATGTATCTACGAAGTAGTAAGTGATCTGGGATCACAAGTAGACTGCAACCTTAATGTTGACTACCATGAATTTACTGTAGTAAGAAAGGCTTTCTGCATAGCACACTTGATTAGCAAAGGCATCACCTATAGAGCAAAGGGGGTTATAACCCTTCTATACTCATCACTAATCAGGCCCATAATTTAGTATAATGCCCCTTTTGGCATGTACCATACAAAGCACATGCAGCAATTGGAGAGCCCTCAGAGGTTTCTAACAAAGAAAATCAAGGGACTCCAGCATGTGCCTTACATAGACCAATTAAAAGTCCCTGTGACTATAAAATGTAAAATTCCATGATAATCTCATATTTATCCAGATGTCAGGTAGTCCATGTTCTGAAATTTTCTTGTATTTTACTAAAAAAGGAAAATCTTTGACTAATGAGGGTTACCCTAGTGTTGCATTAGGGTTTATATCAGAACACCAAAGTTTTAAAACTTCGAATGTTCTGATATCGAACACTATTCAGTGAACGCTAAGAATAGCAAAGCTGCAGAACAGTGAATTCTTTCCTCTGAAAAGAATTCGGTTGGCCTTTTCTGTGGCTTTGCTATTCTTAGTGCTGTGGTGGAAAGTTACGGTTTGGGTTCAGGTAAGTGTGTGATTGTTTGTACATTAGGGTTAGGGGCGGGTTAAGTGAGTTAGGGTTAGGGCACGGGTTAGGCGTGTGTGCGATAGTGACAGATTTTAGGGTTAGGGGCAGTTTAAGTGAGTTAGGGTTAGGGCTATGGGTTAGGCGTGTGTGCGATAGTGACAGACTTTAGGGTTAGGGGCAGTTTAAGTGAGTTAGGGTTAGGGCTATGGGTTAGGTGTGTGTGCGATAGTGACAGACTTTATGGTTAGGGTTTGGGTTAAGGTAAGTGGATAGATAGTAGTGTATGTTTAGTTTAGTGTAGCGTTAGATGTAGGAATTTAAGTGTATGTGTGTAGTTGCTGTTTGTTTGATGTGCTTGTGTTGTGTGTATGTGTTCTGGAGCAGCAAATTTTTTCCATGGGAAAAAATTTGCTGTTCTGAATGTTCGATATTTTCATGTTTAGATGTTTTGGGGCCGATGAAATAGCGTTCACTATTTTCATCTTTCAATAACGTGATATAAACGCTCGCATTATGCACTGTACCAGGGCTACATAATTTTGGGCATTTTTGTTTTAAATACAAAACATGGAAAGTAAGTCTGGATAAATAATAATATACTGATTCGAATTTAGGTAACATAATTACTTCAGTAAAGAATTCTGAACTTCTTCAGCAGAGTCTACAAAAAAATGTATATATGTCCTGGCAGTAATGACCTCACCTTTGCTGCATATAATTTATAGCATTATGAGATTTGACAAAAAGATAAACCCCAGGAAAAACAAAGTGACAGGAAGGCAGGAATGTGCAGGAAGGGTCTAGGTAAGAACCAGAGCTATCCAGTTCTTTAACAGTAACAACTGGGCACATGTACACATTTTAAGCTGCATTTGGACTGTCACCTCCAGAGAGTGGGGTGACAACAACAACATAATTGCATTATGAAGCCATTTGGACCACCTTAGGTGTGTCAAGTAGACACGTGCGCAATGGAGCACTATGTATGGGGGGACAGGTGCCTTTTTTTAAAGGAGAGAGTGGAATGTTGGGGGAGGGACATAGACAAATCTGGAGCAGACAAGTTGGGAAGGTGAAGAAGCATTTTCAGACAGACAAGAAGACATACAAGACAAGGACAGGATCCTTAAAGGACACAAGTGGGGGGTGAACACCATGGTTGGGGTGGGGGAATCGCGAGCCTATGGATGTCATGTTTGATGACAGTGAGAATCAAGTTCCCACCCAATGGACTGTCATGACTGTCACCCCACTGTGCTAATGGCTACTGTGTCTGATGTCTACTTCTCCTTGTGTTACAAATTATGATGATGCAGAGCAGTGTCTCCACTCAGTGTAGCTGTGCACCAGTTGTGTGGCATACAATCGTATGCACCAAACTTGGCAGTTCAGCTCGGATGACAAAATCACAGAGGGAACCACAGAACTACCTGAGGGTGCAGGTAGGACAGGGGCTGCGGGGGGGGGGGGCTGCTGCCAGACTGCAGCCCAGATGTGCTGGGCCTTGGTACTGTAGCCGGTGGAGGAAGTGTAGGTATTCTAGGGGGAACTGTACTACCCTGCCGTGCTGTAGTAATATATCTTGAAAATAAAATTAAAAAAAAATGAAATAAACATAACACAAAATAATGTACAAAACAACATTTACACAAAGAATAAAAAATAAGTATTATAATGGAAAATATTATTAGAACCATAATATAATGACACAAAATGAAAAAAAAAGAAGAGAAGGGGTGGGGGTGAGAGAAAAAAAGAAAAGAACCATTAGTAACTGCACAGATAATATACAAAGCTTTCTACAAATACTGTACTATATTATTTTACATTTTATTTATAATGATAACAAATGCTAATAAATACCTTTATTATGTTGAATACTACCCTATTGCTAACACAGACACACTATACTACATATCAGTTTGCATTCAGCAAGCATTCATGCTTGCATATCTTGAAAACATGCATGTTGCATATACAAAGTTTACATTTGACAGCAGGCCATCTGGAGCACTGGTATAGAAGTCTGCACCTCCAGTGCTATCACAATATGTAACAGTACTCGAGTTATTGTAAACAACCTAAAACACTATTACAAAGAGCTGCCCTTACATTTGGGGAGTGTATTATCTGAACCACAAGCAGTGACTAATGTAATAGTGTACTTTCCATTTGAAATACAGTAGAATACCAGCACTGTTGCCTTTTACGCTGTTCTAACTACAAGTTCACTGTTATAATGCTAACAATTTGCAGCACGCTCTTGGTGTCCCTGGTGTATAGGTAATGATTCACATAGCAATAGTTATGTCAACTGTATACTTTGGAAGTGTAGTTTTCTAAACGACAACCCCTATCTACTCTGTAATACCAGAATGTTGTTTTACTAAACATACTACTGCATGCACAATATTGCATTACAGTGGACAAATGCATACTCACAGTGATACAAGTATTTAGCACAATAACCTGAATTTACTCCCAATGCTAAAATACCAGTACTGTTTTGAAGCATTCGTACCACTAGCATCTCTCATCCTTCTCAGTCTTCTCTCATAGGCTCGCACATTTAGTGCTCTCTCCATATTAACTGTGGGAGAAATATGAGCACATTAAGATCAGAAACAGATGTAGCTGCTTCATCATTCAAGCAGTGCCTGATATACTGTGATACCTCTACAATATGGGTTAGATGCACTACGTGATTTTCTAAGTAAAACATGTGGCATGGTTGGTAGAGAAGTGGAAACAATTTGTGAACTGACAGAAGTGTGTTGTTGACTAATAATGTGTTTATGTTTAACAAATGCCATACATACAGAAAATGGGGTATCATTGGGCACCCCAGTGGCAAATACATATGCCAATATTGTTGTTTCATGCTGGGAAGAGCAATTTGTTTATAGTGAACTGTATCCTTTTTATGACAAAATATTTTTTAAACGCTTTGTGGATGACATATTTTTCCTATGGGCTGGTAATGATGCTGAACTTGAAGTAAGTATAGAATATTTAAATAGAACCACCACCATTTTGAAATTTACAGCTTAGTTTTCTGTGGATACCATCAATTATTTGGATGTTAGTATTAATACTTCGATACATAGAAGAGCGATAGACTCCAATCGATATGTTCGCAGAAATAATATGCATGCCACACACACTTTTAAGGGTGTAGTCAAAGGACAAATGTTAAGAGCCAGTCAACGTAACATGGATGAGGCCAACTTTAAATTGGAACTGGACAGAATGACCACAGAATTTAATTACTGTGGTTATAATAACTCATTATTAAGACTACAGCAGATGAAGTTATAATGAAAGAACAGGCAAAGTGAGACCCCACTTTTGTAGTAATACTAGTCATGTTACTTCTGGTCATAATTCTATTAAAAATAATACTATATGTTATGTCACAACATATAATTGTAGATCAGAGGGTGTTAAGAACATTATTAGAAATAATTGGGGTAGTCTTGAAAACATGCCTGAGATAATCAGAACAGTTGGAGAGGCCCCCATGTTCTCATATCGTACCT
Organism: Protopterus annectens; assembly: GCF_019279795.1. Taxonomy (NCBI): domain Eukaryota; kingdom Metazoa; phylum Chordata; order Ceratodontiformes; family Protopteridae; genus Protopterus; species Protopterus annectens. Next base: position 1,132,613,619 of record NC_056733.1, on the reverse strand, counting down.
GTCGAAATTTGAAACAAAGATTATGCTATAAGGACTTTAAAGTTAATAAAAAGTTGAACATAAGTAGAAAACACGGTACATTTCCTTGTTATAGTCGCATATGGCTATGATATATGATGATATAAATACAAGTCGTGCATTTATACATCCTAACACTAAGAAGAAATATACTTTCAGGTGTTTTGCAACTTGTAATACTGCTGCCATTGTGTAAATGGCATGCTTTAAGGTGTGTCAAGCATTCTACATAGGGAAATACACAAGAAGGTTGAAGGACAGAATTATTGAACACAAATCTGAAATACGTAGAGAGGTAGCAACTTATGCTTTGAACAAGCATATGAGGGAGAAATTAAGTGCACACACATTTAACTTTAGAGTGATTGACATCAGACAGAAGAAAAAAGGGGGGGGTCTTAATAATGAGTTAGAAGTATGTGAATATTCATAGATCACACTTTTGGAAGCTGATTGTTTTCCAGGTTTAAATACAGCAGTAATCATTAAACCTATTTAAAAAGAAGACAGCTAACGTTGAAATAACATTTTGTGTGGATGGGTCTTAATTAAATGTTTTACTTATTTTATGGCTATACTGACTCTTGGGTGTATATTGGAACATCGAAAAGGGCAAAATATCAAATGCCGTTACATTGAAATGCTTACATCAAAACGTAAAACATCAAAAGTCACCAATATGTGGAGTGAATGTTAAAAACAAATTACTACATACAGGGGCAAAACCCCCTGCACCCCACAGACCCCCTGACACTTAAATATTCCACTTCGGAGATTGCACTTTAGTGTACTACAGTGCGGAATGGAAGATTTTCATTTCTTACACTGTAGCGCAATCTCGGAGTTGAAATATTTAAGTAGCGGGGGTGTGGGGAGGTGAAGGGGGGCTTGCCCCCTGCCTACACCCTTATTGTGTTATGTCCCCATAGGAAGCTGTCATTGTAAGCCTTTTGATGTTTTGTTGGTTTGATGTAACCAGTTCAATGTAACGGCATTTGATATTTTGCCATTTCGATGTTCCGATATAAACCCCTGACTGTCAGTAACATTTTACCTGTATATGTGTCTTTAAACTGAAGTGCTTAATACAACTGTGTCATGTGATTAGTTTTATGGTTTGAATTTACTATTTAAATGAAGGTATTTGATCTCTTTTTTTATACACTGATGAAGGGTTGATCACAAAAGCTTTGTGATTTTTTTTCCTGTTTGAAATAAACGTTGCATTTTACCTCAACGTTTCCAGGCTTTGGATTTTTTTTACTACTATAGCTGATAACATCAGCAGTGTCTGTTGAAGACACGAGGCCAGTGTACCATAGGCTGCATTAAAATGCTCTATACATCATCCACCAGCAGCTCACACACTCCGAGCTGACTATAGTCTACTTGATTTACAGACTAGAAAACACAGTACTTAAGGCACATGTCACAGCACAAGTCTGAGTTTAAAAGGACTGCAGGTGATCATTTAGTAGATGACATCAGCAGGCCTTCTGGGGAGACAAGAGTTTGGAGGACTCTTAGACATAAAGATGCTTTTTGCAAGCACAAAAGCAATGCAAAACCATGACAGTTTTTAAGGCAGTGTTGAGCACACAGTCAAAGTCTTTGTAATGGAGATAGACACACAGACACACACCAAGTTGGCTGCAGTGAAATTGGAATCTCTAGGTGCCATGGCACAAATGTGATTTTAACAGGGCTACATATGATCTTATAGTAGATAACATCAGCAGGCCCTGTGGGGGATAGGAGGTTGGAGGACTGCTAGACATATGGATGTTTTTTGAAAGCACAAAAGCAATGCAAAAGCATGGCAGTGTTGAAAACACAGTCACAGTCTTCATAATGGTGATAGACAGACAGAGACACACACACACACACACACACACACACACACACACACACACACACACACACACACACACACACACACCAAGGTGACTGCAGTGAGATTAGAACCACTATGTGCCAATGAGTATTGCACTAAGTGTACACGCATGCGCACTTCACTCCTACCTGTTTGCGTGGTGTTAAGCAGTGCACAAACGCGAGCCACATTGCTAACATTCACTCTTCCTATTATGTAATGTATACGTCTTACTGCAGCCCACTCCTCTCAGTACATGATTTCACAACTGCTACGGGCGATCTATATTCATTTATCTGCAGTTTCATTCTTCGTGCAATAATTTTAAGCATAATTAAAACTGTTTTCAGCTTGTGATGCATCACGCAAATGTGTACTAAACATAGGTTCGTAGGTTCATAGGTAGGTACTAGGCTATCTGCCCGAGGGCATTTATAAGCCTAGCCAGAGTGTGTTGGCTTTCACCGCCCCATTGATTAATTAACTGATCCTCTGTCAAGCAGAGCCAATGAAGTGATCCCAGGGGTGTATTTTCTGTTACCCATCCACTCGTCAAGGTTTCTCTTGAAGAGTGTTAGTGAGGGGCTCTGCCTGATGTAATTTGGAATTTTGTTCCAAAGCATGGGGAGTCTCTGTGACAGGAATCTATCCTTCCAGCGTGTTCTATTTATTGTTGTGGTGAGGTTTAGCTCACTAGAGTGCGTGGCTCACAGTGACTTGGATTTCTTTAGGTGGAGCATGTCCATCATTTCTGAGTTGGACATGGCTTTGTAAGTCAGGCAGAGATCACCTCTAAGTAAGCGATATGCCACTGAGTACAGCCAGAGTTTTTTCAGTCGGGCTGCATAGGACATATGTTTGAGGCCAGTAATCCTCTTGGTGAGGTACTTTTGTGGTCTTTTCAGCTGTTGGAAGTGTCTTGTGAGGTACATCCCAAAATGGGCATTGTACTCTATAATGGGTCTAATGAGTGACGAGTAGAGGGGCACTATAACCTCTTTATTTCTAGATGCAAACCCTTTAGTAATTAGATGGGCCACATAGAAGTATTTCCTAACTACTTTGGCAATATGATTCTCAAAGGAGAAATTACTATCTACCTGGGTCCCCAGATCTCTTATTACCACTTCTGTATTACGGGGGCTGCCAACTATGTGGTAATTTGTGGGTGTTTTGTTTTTCCCAAATGGGATGACTATGCATTTTTTGGCATTTAGCTTGAGGTCATGACTTTGACACCAGGTGTCCATCTCAGTAAGGTCCTTTTGGAGGATGTCCGTGTCAGCCAGAGAGTAAATTATGGCTCCCAGTTTGCAGTCATCGGCAGAACTTGGTTAGCCATAGTCCTCCTGTGTTTGCCTGTACTTCTGAGAAGTATATGCCGAACAGTAGGGGTCCCAGAACCGAGCCTTGCAGGACACCACTTGTGACTGGTTTAGAGTCAGACCTGGAGCCCGCTATTCTTGCCATGTGAGTTCTGTCTATAAGCCAGTTGGCAACCCATCTCATGAAGTAGGGGTTTATGTTCAGGCTGGTGAGTTTTTCTGTAATACCTGAGTGGAGAATGGTGTCGAAAACCTTGGTGAGGTCAAGGTAGACTGTGTGAACCACCTTTCCCTCATCTATGGCTTTGGCGACTGTCTCGAAGAAGTCAACCAGGTTTAGTAGGCATGATTTGCCCTTAACAAATCCTTTATTTATCAAGACCACATATCTGAAAATATGTCAAATTGTTTAACCAGACCGGTTTTGGCCTCACAGCCTTTTTCAATGGTAAACAAAAGAATTAGAAAATGAACTGGTACTAGTTCCATTTATAGTCCTCCCTGCTATACATCAAAGTGTTGGTATGGCCCAATCTAGTGGTTGGGATGTACAAATACATATAGAAAACAAAGTAATGAATAATTCATAGGAAAAAGAATATATAATAATGATGAAATATGAAGTTACTCCATAACACTATACACACACACACACACACACACACACACACACACACACACACACACACACACACACACACACACACACACCAATGTGACTACAGTGAGATTAGAACCACTATGTGCCAAATATAGCATTGTTCCAATTTGGAGGTGACAGTAGATGACAGATTAGTGAGCAGAGGGGTGCCATATAGTAAAGAGGGAAGGAGGTAAGTAGAGGCAAGGGTTAGTCTAGTGGAAGGAGACAGAAAGTGGTTGTTTCTGTACAATAAGCCAAGTTTTATGTGTGTTTTTTTATGTTTAACTGGATGTGAGTATTGAATTTCAGCTGGTCATCAATTGTAACACCAAGAAGTTTGGTGGAGGTTACTATCTCAATAGTGGAGTTGGTAAGGCTGGTAATATGGAAAGAATTTTTATCAAGAGATGACAATTTGGAGGGGGGAAGAGGAGGATCTTAGTTTTGTTGGCATTAAGGGAGAGGTGATTTTGGAACATCCAATTTTCAGTGGTTGAAAAGGCTGTTTGGGTTAGAGCTTGGAGCTCAGTTTGGTTAGGGGCGTGGCAGATCAGAGTGGAATCATCAGCGTACTGCACAACTGTAGTGTTGAGGATGGCTTTATGGAAGTCGTTAATGAAGATATTGAATAATAATGGGCCAAGAATGTAACCTTGTGGTACTCCGGTAGGAGTAGGAAGGAAAGTTGATGTTGCTTGGCCCCATTTCACAGCTTGGGACCTGTTTGAAAGGTAGCTAGTGAACCAGGAAAGAGCTTTCTGGCTAAGGTTGAGGTTAAAGAGATGATTTAGAAGGAGGGAGTGGGAGATGGTGTCAAAGGCTTTGGATAGATCTAGTAGAACAGATGATACTAAGTTACCGGAGTCCCGGGCAGAGTTCACAGAATGAAGGAAGGAGAGAAGGGTGGTGTTAGTACTGTGTCCTGGAAGCCGTGTTGGAGTAGAGAGAGTAGTTGGTGTTCAGTAAGGAAAGGCAAGAGCTGCAGGTGGATACATTTTTCTAGAATTTTCGAGATATAGGGAGAGGATGGCAATGGGATGGAAATTAGAGACATTACAATTCTTGCCACCTTTGTGAAGTGGAAGAATGAAAGCAGAACGCCAGAGTTTGGGTACATAGGATTCATGTAGAGACCTGTTTATTAGGATGCTGATAGGTATAGCAATGGAATCAGAAGCTATGTTTAGGAAGGAGGATGGGATGTTATCAGGGGCATTGGAGCAAGGCTTGAGTTTATGGAGCAGTTTCTTTATTAGGTCGGTGGAGTGCAGGTTTGAGTTCGAAAGTGGGGGGTGGAAAGGGAAGGGAAGATTGATATGAGGGGGGAGGGTTGTTGTTGGAGAAGGTTTGGTTAGATTGGCGATGGAACAGGTGAAGAAGGAATTAAATAGTGAGGCAATTTCAGGGTCAGATTTGCTGGAGTCTGGGCATGGGTTGTTTTTTGTACCAGGTCTGAGGAGGGAGTTAATGGAGTTCCAAAATTGTTTGGGATTTCTTGTGTGGTTTTCTTGTAGTTTGATGTAGTAGGACTTTTTATCTGTAATGACTAGTTTTTTGGCCAGGTTTCTTAATTGCTTAAACTGAAGGAAGATTTCAGGCTGTTTGTTTTTAAGGTAAGCTTTCCAGGATTTGTCCCTTTGCTGCATAATCTTTTTTGTCTCTTTGGTGAGCCAAGGGGTTGTTTTAGTTTTGATTCTTTTTCTTCTTATCGGAGTTTGGGAGTTAAGGATAGTTAAGAATGTAGAATTGAAATAGTCAATGGCTTCATCTAGAGGCAGTGTTTTTAGGGGGTTCCAGTTAGTTAGCTTAAGGGAGTTAGAGAAATAATTTTGATCAAAGTTAGTTAGGTTATGAGTTTAAATAAAGTGGTGAGAGTGAGGGGAGGTGGGGGTGGCTCGAATGGAGAAGGCAGGGAGGTGGTCTCCTAAAGGGTCAGGATTGACACCAGATGTTATAACTTTGTTAGAATGGGATACAAGTATCCAGTCAAGTATGGTGCCGGGGGGGGGGGGTTGGATTTGTTAGGTCTAGTAATGGAGTTAGTATGTTGAGTGTAGTTGAATAGGTTAAAAGTAATGGAAGGGTTAGGATTGCTTATCTTTCCCTAGTCAATGTTTACATCTCCCAGAATAAAGGTTTCTAGTTTAATGTTGGAAGAGGACCATGAGTGGATGTCTTCCAAAGTATTTGTATTGTTACCAGGAGGAATATAGAGGGAAATAGTACAGATGCTTTTGTGGTTGTTTATTTTTAGTATACCAATGACTAGTTCTGCATTATTGAAAGAGGGTATGGTGTTAGGGTATGGGGTCATTGTTAGGAGGTTTTAGTAGATTAAAGCAACTCCACCACCTCTTCTGTTAGTGCAGTTAGATCGGAGAGCATGATATCCTGGAGGTAGGAATTCAGAGTCATTGATGTGGGGTTTTAACCAGGTTTCAGAGATGGCTGCTATGTCTGGGGAGTTATGGGTAAGCCAGGCATGGAAGAGTGTTAATTTATTTGTTAAGCTTCGTGCGTTGATTGTGAGGAACTTGAGGTTTTTATTAGTAAACTTGTTGGTGCTAGGCTGATTTGTAGGAGAGGAATTTGGACTGGGATTTGTAGGACAGAAATTTGGACCTGGATTGGGGTGAATATCGCCAGCTAACTGAAGGTGAATATAATTGGGGATGTGTTTATTAGATTTATAATTTGATAGGTGACATTGGTAGTGGTTATGTTTAAGTTTGTAGTTGTTGTTAGAGATTGGAAACAGTTTTATTTTGAAGAGAAGTAGAGGGTGGGAAATGATTAAAGAAGCTTAGATGTTGTGGAAGTGGGATGTGGGGTGGTGCTGGGGAGTCAAAGGAGGAGAGAGCACTTGAAAGTCTGTATAGGAGGTTAAATGGTATAGGGATAGTAGAAGCAAGATGAAGGGAGAGAAGAGAAGGACTTTGGATGGAAGGCTAAGCATGGTAATAGGAGAGTGAGGATATTGAAGAAGAAGGGGAATGTGTGATAGCGTGTAGGGGGTGTGGTGTAGGAAGTGGGAGGGGGGAATGCGTGTACTGATCGGCCAGTGAAGAGGGATGGACTAGCAGTGAGGTGTAATGTGATTAGGTGGAGAAGAGGGAGGGACTATTGGGTGACTGTATAAAGTTGGAAGCACTGGGGGTGGATGGAAATTGGGGGCAGGGTAAGGGAGTGGAGTGAGCCCGCAGGGCGAATGGAGCAGGAAGAGCCAAGAAGGCGGGAAGGTCCAAAAACAATCAGTAACCTGGGAGAAAGAGAACTACTGCAGGGGAGCAGGTATGTGGATTATTAGCTTTGTATTATACTAGAAACCTTAGTTTCTTAAGTTTTTGTTGGGGAAAAAATAGTTATAAAGAAGAAAAAAAAGTATGAGTATATGGAGAGAGAAAATACAGCTGTCTTGGTAAGGGAAAGAGACACTTTCTAGAACAAGTATATGTGTGTGGAGAGAAGAGATAACAGCTATTCTTGGTGAGGGCAGGAGACACTTTCTAGGTAGGGCTGGTTAGTGGAGAATAAGATGGAGGTATTTGCTGGGCTTATTATTAGGAGGATGCTGCCACCTAGTGGAAAAAGGAGGGAGGTGCACTTAGAGGAGAAGAGTTTCTACTTAGAAGTTCGGGATATAGAGATTGGATAGAGGTGGACAATAAACAAGGATGGGGTTGGGGGGGATGTGCAGTGACCAGTGGTAGGCTGCTTTTCACGTGTGCCAGGTAGAATGAAGCTCAAGTAAGGTAGATGCTAGCAAAAATATATGTAAAACAGATTACATACACTGAGTCTCTTTAGGGAGAATAAGGTTGCAGTAAACTTAAACTATATCAAGCAGACTGTCCACCACCGTTTTCTCTTTGATGGGTAGGATATTCTGTTTGGCAGTGAAGAAGGGAAAAAAAACACCTTGGGGGGTGGACTGAGTCTCTTTAGGGAGAATAAGGTTGCAGTAAACAAACCATATCAAGCAGACTTGTCCACCGCCGTCTTCTCTTTCATGGGAAGGATATTCTGTTTGGCAGTGAAGAAGGGGAAAAAAACACCTTGGGGATGGACTGAGTCTCTTTAGGGATAATAAGGTTGCAGTAAACTTAAACTATATCAAGCAGACTGTCCACCGCCATCTTCTCTTTGATGGGAAGTATATTCTGTTTGGCAGTGAAGAAGGGGAAAAAAACACCTTGGGGGTGGACTGAGTCTCTCTAGGGAGAATAAGGTTGCAGTAAACTTACACTATATCAAGCAGACTGTCCACCGCCATCTTCTCTTTGATGGGAAGGATATTCTGTTTGGCAGTGAAGAAGGGGAAAAAAAACCACCTTGGGGGGTGGACTGAGTCTCTTTAGGGAGAATAAGGTCATAGTAAACTTAAACTATATCAAGCAGACTGTCCACCACCGTCTTCTCTTTCATGGGAAGGATATTCTGTTTGGCAGTGAATAAGGGGAAAAAAAACACCTTGTGGGGGTGGACTGAGTCTCTTTAGGGAGAATAAGGTCATAGTAAACTTAAACTATATCAAGCAGACTGTCCACCACCGTCTTCTCTTTCATGGGAAGGATATTCTGTTTGGCAGTGAAGAAAGGGAAAAAAAACACCTTGTGGGGGTGGACTGAGTCTCTTTAGGGAGAATAAGGTCACAGTAAACTTAAACTATATCAAGCAAACTGTCCACCGCCGTCTTCTCTTTGATGGGAAGGATATTCTGTTTGGCAGTGAAGAAGGGGAAAAAAAAACACCTTGGGGGGCAGCGGGAATGGGAGCAGCAGCCTAGACACAGGGCCAAATCCTCTTGGTGAGGTACTTTTGTGGTCTTTCCAGCTGTTGGAAGTGTCTTGTGAGGTACATCCCAAATGGGGCATTGTAATCTATGATGGGTCTAATGAGTGACGAGTAGAGGGACACTGTAACCTCTTTATTTCTAGATGCGAACCCTTTAGTAATTAGATGGGCCACATAGAAGGATTTCCTGACTTCTTTGGCAATATGATTGTCAAAGGAGAGATTACTATCTACCTGGGTCCCCAGATCTCTTATTACCTCTTCTGTATTAAGGGGGCTCCCACCTATGTGGTAATTTGTGGGTGTTTTGTTTTTCCCAAATGGGATGACTATGCATTTTTTGGCATTTAGCTTGAGGCCATGACTTTGACACCAGGTGTCCGTCTCAGTAAGGCCCTTTTGGAGGATGTCCATGTCAGCCAGAGAGTCAATTATGGCTCCCAGTTTGCAGTCATAGGCGAACTTGGTTAGCCATAGTCCTCCTGTGTTTTCCTGTACTTCTGAGAAGTATATGCTGAACAGTAGGTGTCCCAGGACCGAGCCCTACAGGACACCACTTGTGACTGGTTTAGAGTTGAACCTGGAGCCCGCTATTCTTACCGTGTGAGTTCTGTCTGTAAGCCAGTTGGCAACCCATCTTGTGACATAGGGGTTTATGTTCAGGCTGGTGAGTTTTTTTGTTTACCATTGAAAAGGCTGTGAGGGAATGGTCTGGTTAAACAATTTGACATATTTTCAGATATGTGGTCTTGATAAATAAACCACCTTTCCCTTGTCTATGGCCTTGGTGACTGTCTTGAAGAAGTCCACCAAGTTTTGTAGGCATGATCTGCCTTTAACAAAGCCGAACTGGGTCGGGTCAAGTGTTTGGAGGTTCCCAATGTCATTGTTAATGAGTTCCATGATTATGCGCTCCATAGCCTTGCAGATCAGGCTAGTCAGGCTTATGGGGCAATAGTTACCAGGGTCAGTTGTGGCCCCTCCTTTGTAGAGAGGAATAACCATTGCTGTGCGCCATTCTATGGGCATGTAGCCTGTGGAGAGGCTGAGGCTGAACAGCGGGTTTAGGTGGGGGGTTAGTTCGTTCTGTAGTTTGTGCAAGACGCAGCCTGGGAAACCATCTGGTCCCATTGACACTGTGTTTTTGGCTTTTGAAAGGGCTGTTTTCACCTGTGCATCTGTGATTTTTGGGACACTATATTTTTCCAGTATTGTTGTGGGCCCTTTTGGAGGTGAGAGGGGGGTGAAGTTTGCACTGAATCTATCTGCCAGGATGTTGGCAATATCAGTAGGTTAAGTATATTTTGTTCTATTTTGCACTAGTTCAGTGTATATCTTTGAGTTGCCACTTAGATTCTTAACATAGCTAAAGAAGGCTTTGTGGTTATCTTTTGAATTCTTGGCTATTTTTCTTTTGAAATTATCCTTGGATGATTTCATGCAGGACCTTAGTTTCTTACTGATACTGATCAGGGATGTCTTTCCTTCTTGGGATTTGCCTTTTTTCTGAACTAGTTTCCTCCTTCTATTGTATAGCCTGTTTATTGCAGGGGTCCACCAAACTGGTTTCCTTCTGTTAGAGGAGTGAGTCTTGGTTTTGCTAGGGATGGCGTGATCCATGCATCATTGTAGGTGCTCATAGAGTGCATTTGTAAAGGTTTCTGCATCTTGGACAGCGTTATCCTTTAGCGTGGGGGCTGTGAAACTTACCACCTCTGTCTTAAGTAAGGTGAAGTTTGCTTTAGAAAGGTTTTTTACTGTGGTTTCCTTAGTTGGGGTGGTGGTGGGGTGTGGACATCCAGAGTAATTAGTTTATGGTCTGATCTAACCAGTGACAGGTTGACCTCCGGTGTGGAACACCTGTCTCCCATGTTGGTAATGACCAGGTCCAATATGTTTGCACCTCTGGTAGGGGAGTTTACCAGCTGATCCAGGGCATTTGAGTTGATGAATTCCAGGAAGCGCTGGGCCTGGGAATTTGTACTGGAGTAGTTTTCCCAGTGAATGGTAGGGTAATTGAAATCGCCCAATATCAGGGTGTTCGGTAGGACCGTAATGTTTTCCAGTGTCTCTAGAAAGATGAAGTGGTGGTCCTGGGTCATGGAGAGTGATCTGTAGCAGGCCACAATTTGCATTGCAGATTTGCCCGATGTTAGTTGCACATTGATGATCTCAGAGGTATCATGCTGCGCCACTAACCTGGAGGTGTAGGTATCCTTGATGAATATGGATATACCCCCTCCTTTTGTGTTTCGGTCCATGTTCTGTGGCCGAAATGTGTGGTATGAGTTGTAGCCTGGTAGTGCTGGGGTGCTCTCTGGAGCCTTGAACCAGGTTTCAGTTACTGCACAGATGTCGACGTTCTCCATACTGAGGAGTGCTTCAAGCTTGTGCATTTTGAGATTTAAACTTCTGATGTTGAGTAGTATAACCCTCAGTTTTTTGTTAATTGTGCTGTTTACAGAGGTGGGTTTGACTTTTGAGCCTTGCCTAAAAAAGGCACTATGGGGGCAGCAAGTGCCTTGGCCAGTATTCGAAAGCCTAGAGGTGACAGGTGCAAGTCATCTCTTGTGAAGCAACGCGGCTTATCGAGCATGTCGTCCCAGATATAAAGATGAAAATGTTATGGGACACAGAGTCATAGTTTGTACAAAACACCACATAGCAAAAACACCTCCAAATCTTCAACTTACATCAGGATTAGATCCCAAAACACCATCAAAGCTTCATTAAGAGTATGGCTGCCTTGGTCCTTTTGGCCACAGAAGCTACTTTTTAAACTGGGGTTGTTTCTCATTCAAACACCTTCATAAAATATGTACACTGCTATCAAACCATGCACAGTATATTGTAGAAGTACTTCTATGGCTTACATTTGGACACAGATCAGTTAGTAGACATAACTCCTGGCAAACATATAAGTATAACTATACATCTCTCTGTCTTACAATCCTGTGTTTGTTTTTGAGGGGAGAACATATTTACTGTTATGATGCAAAGTATTCTGAAGTCAAAACTGCAACAGAGTGAAGTCAATTCTTAACTTCTGTCTTACATAATGTAACAGTATTCAGCTGCGGTTGGACTTTGTGAGTGTTTCATACCTGATGCATAACAATTACATATGGTAACACTGTAGTAATAAAAGCATGTGTACTCACACGTTAACTTACGTTATTTGCCAAAACACCACTATATATTTGCATACTGTAACAAGGTAAGACATATACAATGATATGTCATAACAGTGTTTAACACTACAGTCTAGGTTCTGTGCATATCTTGCATATGTGTTGGCTGACACAGCAATAGTCCAGGACTGACTCTGTCTGATGCAAGCAGTACACAGCCAATACATGTATAGATAAAGGTTGTGTGAGTTGTCTGACATCAATTCTAATATATGTATGTGAGTAGGAGGAAGGTGTTAGACCCTATTTGGTCAGTGAATGTGCTATGTATCATCTCTTAACCAAAGCAAGGGTATACTGAGCATGCCTATGTCTACCTCCAGGGACAACAGCTGGTGGTTCCTCCTCCGAGTCCTCCTGTGACTGTGGCTGTGATGACTTAGGCATTGGTGGTGGGATGTGTGCCCGTTCACCTTGCTGATCCTGCTGCAGCTGTTTCTGCAGGATCAGATTGTTCAGCATAGCATAAACTGTAAAAATTTGTGTACATGTGTGTGGAGTATACTGCAAGGCTCCACTGCCTATATATAGGCACCAGAACTGTGACTTCAGAAACCCAAACACGTGCTCTATTATGTTCCTAAATTGTGTATGTGCCTCATTATGGCATTCTTCCATGAGTGTGTGTGCATTTCTGATGGCTGTCATCATCCACTGTTTCAGAGCGTAGCCAGCATCCCCCAGTAAATAGCCCTGTGGGATGTCTCCAGAAACCAACATCTGGTACAGCTGTGATGTGTGGCAGATATGAGGCCATGATAAATGCCAGGGTTGCCAGCACACACATTCAAGATAATCATCTGGTCATTGCACATGACTTGGCAGTTGATGGACTGGTACCCTTGTGGTTAATGTAGATCCTACCCTGCTCACCAGGTGGTGCCTTGATGTGTACATGAGTGCAATCTATGGCACCCAGTACTTTAGGGTAGTGTATACATGATAGAAGTGTTGCATATTGCTGGTGCTCTCCTCAGCAATGAGGGGAAACATGTTCACTGGCACGCATAAGCATCACATCCAGGAACTGGTGGGCTATCCTGGATGCTGATGCCTTTGACACCCCCATCATTTCCCCAGTTGTCTTTGAAAAGTACCTGTAGCTAGTATTCTAAGGGCTACACATACCTTAGTTTCCAGTGGAATGGGTACCTCTTGGTTGGCTCTGGCTCTGAGCTGAGGCTGGCAGAGATCACAGAGTTCCTGTAATGTGTCCCTGTCCAACCTATAGCTCTCTACAATCTCCAGCTCAAGTAGCACCTGGTAGGTCACCCTAGGCTTCAGCACTCTTCTTCCTTTTCAGCGTACACCTATTGTCATTAGCTCCAGCAGCATTGACTTCAGCCTTGAGCACATACAGATATAGAATAGCTGCAGCAACCCCTAGCATTATGTCAGTTAAAAGTTCTAAGTCTCTACTTGGGAAAATCCGACTGTAGGCTGTATGCATACTTTATATATGTCTTGATTAGGACCACCATCTGGTATTGGCTGCTTTGAATGATATTCACCTGCTTAGGGTATAATTGATAGGATTTAGAACTCCTGTTGCAGTGTGCATGGTTGTGCTTTGTGCAATGACAGACAGCAGAGGGCAGCTATGCATACTGACAGAAAATCATGTAAAACATTTAATAATATCATCCCGGTTGTCATGATGTGTACAGAATACTCTAATTAAAGATAATTGAACTTTATTTCTATGACCTACAATGCCAGCACAGTATGATTAAAAGTTGGCGTAGCCTGTACATGAATCCAAGGCTATCTGCACCCTAGTCCAACATCTAACAGTCATTATCACAAGATTAGATAGGATTAGTTGAGCGCAACTCTGCTTACCAGGTTTGCATGATGCTCAGAAGTTGTCATCCATGGGAAACACACACTGTGTAGGAGCTTACACAGAGTGTACAGCCCTACATGGTCTCTACGTTTATGTGATTCAACAAATCCACTAATTTTTTTACATCATTTACATAATAACTGTGCTGACAGCCTGGAAACTACACAGACAGTAGTCATGTAAGCTGGGCAACAGCACGGGTGTACGGATTTAAAGATACAATGCAGACTATTACTGTAATTGTTGTGAAAAATGTATCATGCCAAAGCTGAAGTTGTCTGCCAAACATTTTAATTACATTTGTATTATTCTTTTTAAAACATTTTACATGTAGTGGTGAATTGAAGAAATTTGTTCTAAAATAAAAATTATAACATTTATAGTGATTTCACACATATTCTTGATCCTTTTGGACACCCCTGGCCAGCAAATATTTGTTTTTACCTTTTTATGGGCATTCTGTCCATATTTCAGGACTTCTGTATGCCTTTGCTTCTGTGTAGGCACCTGTATGCAGAACATTTTCATGTACACTTCCAACATGGACACAAAGCCTACATGGTTGTGTGTAGGGTTGTTGGATCGCTCCACCATATTGGTTTGCTTCATTAACATAAAATTCAGCTACTTATGCAAAACTTTGAATGCCACAAAACTTTCCATTGGTGCACATATGTATTTGCTTGTGTGCCTCTACACAGTGTTTACTTAATCTAAAACTTGCTGCACTCATGTTCGCATCACCTCGCAAATCGAACACAGAATAAAAATGACCATGTAAGCTGTATTGAATTTGCACCATGGTGAAACATGTGCCAAGTTTTATTTTTGTGGCTTGTCAGAGAGGGACATTAAGTTATGATGGCAAGCCAAAATCATGTTTCTTTTGTGAGAACCTTTCTCTTTTAATTAATAATTGTGACATAATACAATGTAACCAGTGTGGGTAGAAAGGACATGCAACAAGAAAAGTTTGGCTGAATGTAAGTTGTATGAGCGGTGCAGTGGTTAACGTTGACACTTCACAGCAAGAGGTTCTCCGGTTTGATTCTTGGCTGGGGCGGGTGTGGTGTTTTCCATTGGGGTTCTCCTTTCCTCCTGGTCACCATTCCAAAGACAAGAGTCTGAACATCTTCTCTGGGCTCATTTGGCCTGGCCTCTGCTGAAAACCTAGTCGAACTTAGTCAGTCAACAACAAATAAATAATAAACAAACAAAAAAGAATAAGTAAAAAAAAAGGCACTTTTGGATATATTGTCAAGACCAAGCAGGAAATAATGATAAAGGAAGGGAAAGGGAAGACAGCATACACAAAGAAGGACAACAAAAGACTGGGTAGTGGATGTAGCAGATGAACTCGATGAAGAAGAAACTGTAGAAAAAGAAGCAGCAGAGGAAAAAATATGGATGGGAAAAGGAGGAGAAAGATTAATGTAGGAAGAGAGGTCAGGAGAAGGGATTGACACTAACAATTTTTTCAAGTTCTAGCCAGTGAAAAATCAGATTTTTGAGGCTCAAGTATTTGCACATAAACTCAGGAAAATATTAAATAAGGGGAAAGAGTAAAAATAAGAAAACAAACATTTAAAAATATTTCCCCTAAACTTAAAGAGAAGGAAAACCTACAATCTTAGAGTTCTTTCAGTAAAAGTGAACAGTATTAACACAGTAAGAAGGATATGGATACTGGAATGGTATGCTAACTGTAATGTGGGTGCTACTCTGTTAGAGGATGTAAGATTGCTGACAAATGAAGAATGACTGCAAACTTAGAAAATTAACATTGTTCCTGAGTGGCTGTGTTGTATAAAAAAAATACTGGGTGGAACATTGGAAGGCTAGGAGGTAGAGAGAGAACATGCTTACAGAATTGTAGCATTACATGCATATCTAACTATCAAGGAAAGAAACAATCTGTTTTCATATTAAACTATGTGGGAGTTAATAGGAAAATTATAATTGCAGATGACTAATTGTGATTTAGGGAGAAGACATAAAAAGATAGTGAAATGTGTAAAAAATTAAGAAATGAAAAAATGTGGTAAATTAGCTGTCTGAAACAAAAGTCAATGAAGTTAGAGAAGGGGGGCACTTGGATCTGAAATTTTGTATTACTGGTGTAGCAGATGGTGACACAGTTGTGGCAGATTTTTCAGATCTTTTAACCATATGGATAGAGGGTGATGGAAGTAAGGGAGTATATTAAATAATAAAAGGAATTAAAAGAGTAACTGAGAAATTATGTGATGAAATTGGAAAGTGGGAGGTATTGCAGTTATGGAAGGCTCATACAACCATGAAGGACTTCTATAGAAACTGGTCTGAATGATGGATTGAACTTAAACTGAAGAATAAAATGTGTTTTTTTCGTTGGCAGAATGATGTAAGAAGGAAAAGAAAGTGAAATATGGGAACAATTATAGAAATGTATTACACAAAATACAAGAGATTATATGATATGCAAAAAGAATATATAAAAGAAATTGAGAAAAAGGTTAAACCATTGCTGTCTAGGCAGAAATCAACAAAATCCATGAAACAATGTACTAATAAAGTGAATAAAACAAAACAAACAAGCAAAAAAAAAAAAAAAACAACACCCAGATGGCACAGGAAACTTTTAGTAGTGTTTTATTTTTAGAGCTTTTATTCCAGGATCAAAGGAACTTCATTAGAAAACAACGTAGCTACTTCCTGGATATATTTAAAAAGCCTCAAAGGCACCAACATTGTTAAAGTGACAGTGCTAAAAAGTGCATAAACTTTAGCATAACATAATAAAGTGCTTAAGTGCTGTACTGCAAGTGTGACAGTAAAATGCATTCTATTTAAAAAGCATTATATAGAGAAACCATTTTATATAAAACTATATAGCAATTTGAAATGTTGATCTTTTAATATTCCACTCTTCAAATTTTCCCTTAAAAACTACCTTCCTCGAACTATACCACTGATCTAATCAGCGTATCCTAATTAAAGATCATCTCATCTACTTGACTCAAGTAGACTATTCTCTGTTCTATTCGCGTAGCACTTGCTCCTACAGTACTTATACCTTGATACGGCCTCTTGTCATGAATGGTACCCAAAAGGCAACCCCCATTTCTGGATTACCCCGTCCCGATCTTTTGAGTTTTTTTGTCTTTGCTGTATCCATACTCAGGATAGGTTACTGAGTGTCCTCCTGCTCCTCTGCTTCCTGCCTGAACTAAGAATATTGAGGGAGGGTGCTCATGTACCTGAACAACCCTTTCCAACTTCTCTCAACAAAAACAAAACACAGACGAGAGATGCAACACGGCCAAACCAAACTGGGCTGAGCTCTCTTCTCAACATAGTGGCCAAGGTGTTCAGCCGAGGAGGAAGGTTACCACACACACTATAGTCTCAGTCATTACCATTACAACCTCAACTCCTGCATAACACATAACACAGACATGCTGGGAGGCTCTGATCAAAATCAAAATCAGGCAGGCAGCAGAGGCCACCAAAGCAGACAACCACCACCTCCCCAACACAGCACACACACACACTGCAGACCTCAGGTGTCCAGTGTCAGAAAGTCAACAGCCCACAGCCCTTAAGGCCACTGGTCACAACTGACTCCATAGTCAGACACAAAGACTCTTTGTACCAAGGGTAAGCGTCCAGTCTGGTGGGACCTCCACAAAAACAAACTCTACAACAAAAGGAGGAAGCTACTACAAGATAGAGCAAAAAGAGCAAAAGGTAAAAGGTAAGACACCTTGTAAACTAAAAGTAAAAAAACCAAGAAAATCATCAAAGGCATCCAAAGAGAAAAGAGAAAAATAGCTAAAGACTCAATAAGGCCTTCTTTGGCTATGTTAGAAACCTGAGGAGGAAACCTGGGAATATGCTCATGCTCAGAGCTAAGTGATGATGATTACTGATCCTACAGACCCACAACATATGCCAACATACCTTGGGTTGACAGGTCTCCCCCCCCAAACTTCCCCTAAAAGGAGAGCAATTCATACCAGCCCCCATGCAGCCTCCAACCAAGGAACAGCGCTCTCCTGAGCAAAAACACAGCATCCATGGGACCTGATGGTGTCCCCCCCTGATGGTGTCCCCTGAAATCACTCCGCTTAACTCAATGAGGAATTAAACAGCTGTAGACACAGTCTCCTCTTTGAGTACAATGCCCCATTTCGAATGTATCTGACCGACACTTGCAGCAGCTGGAGAGGCCACAAAAAAAAGTTCAAAAGGATAAAAAAAGTCTGTCAAAATCCTATGCTGCCCTGATGAAAGAAAAGCAGCTCTATTCAGTTCAGTAAGCTTGCTCGCTGGTGACCCTTGCTCTTTGCACTAACATACAAGGGTCATTTGAACCCAGATTTTCACCTCAAAAATCACAATCCATCAGAGCCACAACAAGAAATCTTGACCAATGGATGGGAGATAGCAGATATACCCCAGGGATTACCTCAGTGTCACTGCTCATTGACAGAGCACAGCAAAAAATATGTATAGTTCCCATACTAAAACAACTCATAATAAAATCAAGTAATAGCAGCTTTAGCTTTCAAAACAGGTTTGATAGAAATAAAATCATTCAAGCCAGGGTAAAGCCCAGCATTCAGAAGCAGCTGCCAATAACGTTCTCACATTCCAGTCACCTCCTCTGATAGGACATGAACTTTTTACAGAATAGTAAAAATACATTTCTAAATTCCTCACACACTACTGAATGCTTATACAAAGCATTCACTGTATGCTTCATTTTGATTGCATATAGATGCTGGTAAATCTTTTTTCTCAAGGGACCAATAGGCGGGTCTATATTATAAATTCAAAGTTTCAAAATTTCGAACCTCATATGTTTGACAACATATGAGCGAAATTTGAAACATTGAAAATATAATAAAAAATAAAAAAAAAACTTAGCTCAACACTCTGAGCAGGGGGGGCAAGCCCCACTGCACCCCCACCCCCCTACTTAAATGTACCAACTCCAATATTGCATGTCAGTGCAGAAAAGGGAACTTTTCCCATTCTGCGCCGTATGGAGCCATTGCTTTTTATCTTCAAACTAGTTTGATCATATGGTGTTGACCATATGACATTTAAACTTTAAAATGACTGAATAATTAATAGGGACCCCAATAGAGTCTTATTACTATAAAAAAAATGGGCAGGAAGTAGAGAAAATACCATTTCATATCACAATTATATTTACCTCTTGCAGATAATAATTTGGGGTACACTGCCACAGAAAAAAATATGCCTTGTAAAATAAACATGTAGATAGACAGATATATTATTTACAAAGTAGAAGGGAGGAGGTATCTGCATATTGCATATTTGGGTAAAAAGTGCGTTTTACACGAATTTCAGAACAAACTGGCTCCCCACTTAAGCACAATGTTCAATAATAGCCTCGCATCAAGCTTTGTGCCCACTGAATGGTGCACAGTAACAGTTATCCCACTCCACAAAGGGGCAGCCACCACTGATCCTGGGAACTATCAACCTATTAACCTGATGAGCCTGGTCTGCAAGGTCATGGAATGCATCATCATGGAACTCATAAACAAAGACATTGGTAACCACCAAACTCTGGATCCCACCCAGTTCGGGTTTGTGAAAGGCAGATCATGCCTCCTGAACCTGATCAACTTCTTTGAGGCAGTCACCAAAGCTGTAGATGAGGGTAAGGTGGTTCACACAGCCTATCTTGACCTCGCCAAGGCTTTCTACACCATCCCCCATTCTGGAATTATAGCTAAACTCACTAAACTAGGTATAAATCCTTACCTCACAAGATGGGTTGCCAACTGGGTCACTGACAGGACCCACACTGTAAAAGTTGCAGACTCCAAATCTGACCTCAAAGCAGTGACAAGTGGAGTACCACAGGGTTCTATCCTGAGACCTCTCCTGTTTGGTATCTACTTCTCTGAAGTACAGGCTAACACAGAAGGCCTCTCGCTAACGAAGTTCGCAGATGACTGCAAACTAGGAGCCATAGTCAAGTCCCCAAATGATGTGGACATCCTACAGAAGGGCCTCGCTGCGACAGATGCCTGGTGTCAGAGCCATGGCCTCAAGCTCAATGCCAAAAAGTGCATGTCATCCCCTTTGGTAAAAACTCTGTACCCATGAACTACCAGATAGGCAGCAATCTGCTTAACACCGAATGTGTGATAAGAGGCCTTGGGACCCAGATGGACAGTAGTCTCTCCTTTGATAGTCACATCGCCACAGTAGTCAGGAAGTCCTTCTACATGGCACACCTCATCATAAAATGGTTCTCATCCAAGAGAAAAGAGGTCATTGTTCCCCTGTACTCTACACTCATTAGACCCATTATAGAGTACAATGCCCCTTTTGGAATGTACCTCACAAGACATCTGCAGCAGCTGGAAAGGTCACAGAAGTACCTCACAAAGAGGATTACTGGCCTCAAACAAATGCCCTACATTGACCGCCTCAAAAAACTCCAGTTTTTCTCTGTAGCATATCGCCTACTCTGAGGTGATCTCTGCCTGACATATAAAGCTATGTCAAATCCAGAGCTGTTGGACATGCTACACCTAAAGAAATCTCAATCCCTCTGAGCTACATGCTCTAGGGACATAAACCTTGTCACCACAATAAATAGGACATGCTGGAGGGATTGATTCCTGTCCCAGAGACTTCCCCTACTCTGGATCAGGCTACCCATCTATGTCAAGTAAAGTTCATTAGCACTCTTCAAGAAAAATCTTGATGAGTGGATGGGAAATAGGAATTACACCCTGGGGATCAGTTCTGTGTCTCTGCTCGACAGTGGCACAGGAAAAAAACTTTCTTGGGTGGTGTAAGCCAGGGAACCTTGTTGGCTAGGCTTACATAGGTCCTTGGGCAAATAGCCTAGTACCTACCTATGAACCTATGAACCTATAAGGAGGATATTGGTGTTATGAGAGAAATGTAAAATGAACACAAATTATGAGTATTGTAATACAGCAAATGGAAAATAAGTATAATAGTATAAAGATGAAAAATAAGACAGAATTGAGAGTAAAGAAATTTCCAGAATTAGTTAAGGAAGAATTTGAAAAAAGAAATTACTATTAGTGAATTTGATGAAGTAAATGTTGATTCATTATCAGGCTGGGATAATATAGGCCATAGTACAAAAAAATGAATGGACAGGCAAAGAGAGTATTTTGTAAATGTACTGCATGAATGTTTGTTTATGAAGTTATGAAGTTGTTTATATGGAAGAAAGATGAGAAGAATGAAAAAAAATGAAGCCCCGTCACACCAAATAACACAGATTATAAACTTGTATGGGAATAATAAAGAGGAGGATGGAAGGAATGATAAGGGACACTGTGGTAGAAACTTTATATTATATAAAAGGGAAGGGATGTCAAGAATTGTTACTGGCTGTGAGATAAATTGTGGATGAGATTATATGTAAAAGAAAGGATGTGAAACTTATGTTAGGTGATATTAGCAAGGCATTTGATACAGGAGGACATGATGCTCTGTGTTTTAGAGAAATATATGGAATAGGAAAAATAATTAGGAGACTGTGCATCAGCATATCAAAATAATACAGTCAGAGTATTAGTGAAAGGGTGGCTGAGTAAATAAATGTACAGCAATTGTGGTATTAGACAAAAATGTCCCACGAGTGGAATATCTTTTCATTGGTAATTAATATGATAGTGAGTGAAGTAGCTTATAAAATGAAAGATGCTAGATATGTGGTGCAAAAGAAGATGGAAATATTGGTAGTTTTGACATACACAAAAAATGTATCTGTGGTTGCTAAGAACAAAATAGGGATGAGGGAAGTGGTTTATCTTAATGGATGTTTAAAGGAAATGGGAATAACCTTGAATAAATATACAAGAAAGAGTTTGGGTGATGTGAAAGGTGTGTGTGTGTGTGTGTGTGTGTGTGTGTGTGTGTGTGTGTGTGTGTGTGTGTGTGAGTGTGTATTTATCAATGAATGAAGTGTCTTTTCTACGAATACATTTGGGAAAATCTATGTAGTTATTTATGATGCAATGGGAGGGTTTGATAAAACAAATAAAATATTTTTATGTGAAAGATGTATAGATTAGCATTTAAGAAAAGGTTTCTCTAGTGAATTTGGTATTAATAGTAAAAACAGTGTATATGTGAAAGGTTTACATGATCTCAGTGAAAGGTACTTTTCCATTAACGGGGCAGCAGTCAGAATGTGCACTTCGTGTGAAGTCAGTGCTGCATATTTTTCTGGCCTTTTCATTTTGTGTTCCTTCTCACAGGATTATTCATTTTCTCACTTGTCAGTAATGCTCATTTTATTGTTTGGTTCTGCTTGTAATTTGGCTTTGCTTGTGACAGTATTACTGATTTCTCCTCGCCACTGACTGAAAATGGTGACAAACCGTGAAGGGGGCAGCACTGAAAATGTGCCATTGCTGTCAAGTCAGTGCCGCTTCTACATCCACTTTTACAAACATTGCCTGTTACTTCATAAATACGATATAAATCACAGAGGTGATATTGTGAAAAAGTAAGACATTGTGCCTCTTTCTCCAGCATCGGCTGAATTTTAACAGTCAGTGTATTAACATTTGTAATTTGTATTTGTAATGCTGTGAGGTATATCTGTCAACCTGCACAGAAGGAAAATGGAGACAAAAGCCATGGAGAAATACCAACATGTGGTGAAAATGTCCACTGCAAAGGTGGACAAAGGGCTTTCAGAAGTAGGAACCTTGTTTGAAAATGTCAACAAGTAATTAGGATGAAATGTGCGGGAAGTATTACCTGTACATTTCGCGGCAACATTTATGTTTCCGGACGACTGTTGCCCCGTTAATGGAAAAGTACCCAGTAAAATATGAAAAGGAAATCATATAACTGGTATTTTCTTTCATATATGTGGTTCAAGATTAAACTGAGTGACAAGAGGTATGTTGTGTATGAGTGAAGATGAAGGGGGCATTGGTGTCGCTAAAGACAGCTGTTAATTCTGCTTCTTTAAACTTGTATCGATTATTAAAAGTGGGTAAATGAAGAAAATGACAATGTAATAGTGACATACCTCAAACCTTTTGAGCAAGAAATCTGGATAAAGCCATAAATATTGGGGGGACAAATGCCCCAAAATAGAGATATGTGGAAAGTAGATAGAATAACAGGTTTTATGTTAGCATGAATTTTCTGAAGGGTATAAAGTCTGAAACTCAAATGTCTGCCATTATTTTTTTACTTTAGCCTTCGATGATTTGCCACTAATTTGTCAGAAAACAGAATTGTATGAGTAAGATACCAGAAATAAGAGGCAAAAATCTGGACATTCTACAAAAATCTGGACAATTGAGAGCTATGTACTGAGAATATTTAAATATAATTACAAAAACTTCTGGGACATAATAACAATAATAAGAAAAAGAGAAAAATAATATGTAAATGAAGAAATTAAACAAAAATATAACAACAAAAAAGCACTAACATGGAAATAAAAATTGATGATATAAAGAAAGCAGAAATATGTGGCATAATAATGTGATGAAGCAATGTTGCTATGCAACTCCATAGGAAAAGTTGCCATAATAAGTTATTAAAGTAAGAAAGACAAAGTGATGCACCAAGATATGGGAGTGTTAGGATTTCCTATGGTGATTAGTAATAAATAAGTTACCAGTAAAGGGGAATATGCCACATAAAAAGAACTTTGAAAGAATGTGTTTATTTTGTGGAGTGGAAGAAACAACAGAACGTGTTTTTTTGAAATGAAAAAGATTGGTGAAACTCTGGAAAAGTTGTGCAAAGATTTTTTAGGAAGATGTTAATGGCATAATATAGATATGAATATGATTATGTCTTGATAGTATATGAGTAAGAAGAAAGAATATGTGAGAAGGGAAGATAATTTATTTTATGTAATATGGGTTATTTGGAATGACAGACTAAATGAAATTTTCTTTATTGGGAGATTAATTTTGGCAGATATATTGCAAAATCAGATTATGGTTATGAATGAAGGAGTGGGTGCCAATTATAAAAAATAAGAATGAGGATGTTATAAGGAAAACGAAAAATAGTACGAGGACATTAAATCTGCTGATAGCATTGCATATCCAGTATCAGTCCTTTTAGGTCAACCCAGAAATCCCGTATTTCCTCTACACAAAGGAAGAAATTCAACAGACAGTGCTAACTTTAAACCTATAGTAGTCGTATCCCCCTCTACAAAATACATGAAAAATGTATGCAAAACAATTGCAAAACTATCTCATACAGGAAGAATGCCTATCTCCCACACAATATGGATTCTGTCCTTCCCACAGTACTAACACTCATTTCTAACCTATATAGATACTCTCAATAAAGCTGGAAATAATGTTAAACTAGTCACCTCCTTATTTCTATACTTGTCTAAAACATCTGATACAGTTTATCACAGCAAATTTCTACTTCAAATGTCCTCACTAGGTCTATCTCACCCAAAGCTTCTCTGGTTAAAAAGCTACCTGTCCAGTATCAGTCAGTAAAGTGGCACTCCACCCTCTTTCCATACGTTCCAGTCACCACTGGTGCACCACAAGGCTCCATCCTTGGTCCCCTCCTCTTTAACGTTCTCAATAACACCTACACATCCACACAACAGGCCTACCTGTGTCTGACAACCTGGCACAGCTACAAAAAATTACTCAGGAAGATGTAAGAGCCACGGAAACACGGCTTTGTAATTTACAACTCATGCTCAAGCCCACCAAAAAACTTATTTTTTTCACCAAATCCCTTTCTCACGAAAAAACAAAATTTAAAATCCTTTTTTTAGCAATACAACCATTGAAGTCACTTCTTATTGCAAATGATTAGGGATGGTAATCTTAAATTTGATCTGCATGTACAATACTGCATAAAACTCTCTCTCACCAATGCAACTAAAACTACACTTGTAACTATTTACCTTCTCCCCTCACTACTTTATAGTGGTTCCATCCTTACTACCTCCAGGTATCACACAAATAAAAACTTGAACAGTGCTATAATAAAGTGGCTACATTTGCTGCAAATGCTCTTTTCAGAATCCACCACAATATATCAATAAAAAAACTAAATTGGTTAGAACTACACTAAAGATTAACATTTAGACAGCTTCTTTCCACCTATAAAATTATCCAACATCTGCTTGTCCAGCACTGAATGCCATCTTACACAGCTATGTTTCCAATCAGTCATAAGGATCCAATGACCAAGAACTCCTTTCTGTCTACAAACCTATCAAATCTGCTGGTCCTGGTCTATACTCAAACCATGTTACTAAGGCCTGGAACTCCTTACCTGTAGCCATCAAGTCAGTATCCTCCCAAAATCTGCCCCTGTAATTGCTCAATCCCAGGACAAATTAAATATGAACAAGTACTATTCATACCCTACACATCCTTACTCTCCCCTCTTCACTCACTTCTTTACTTCAATCAGTTTTTCTCCCTGACGTTTTTCCTAAATCTGCCATAACCCTGTTTTTTTTCTCACTTCATTTTGCAATTCTTGTTTGTATTATACTAAGCTTAACTTTAATTTCTCAACAGACTGGCTAAAATGATCTAAATATTAAATCATTGTCATATAAGTTGTATTTATTCATAACCAAGGTTTTCACATTATGTCTACTTTTGTATAACAATTTAAACTGTAGTTGTTTTGTATTATTTTTGAAGTTTGTAAAATTATCGTTCTTAAAATGTTTTTGTAATACTCTAGAACTTTTCTTCCTGGTCTGCTACTGAACAATGGGCACCTACCCAGTCAAACTTTCCTGGTAATAAAATTTCAATCGATCAATCAATCAATCAATCAATCAATCAATCAATCAATCAATCAGTAAAATGTATAAATGTATGCCTGTACATATGTAAATGCTGTAAATAATGCTTCTATATTGCATTAAATAAAGGACATTTACTCTTTTCAACAGGTGTCATTGCATCCTTTACATTCACCTGAGCTACTATCAAGTCAAGCAGATGACACCTAGGTTTAACATCTCATTTGAATGATGAGACAGTCAGGGGTACATCGCCCTCCCTTCTTTTAAACAAGAAACATCTTTATCAAATTAGTACTTTCAACATAGACAATCACACATTTATATATGAACAAAAACAAACCTACATCACTCCCTTATGCTGCTCTGCAGTGTCAGCCATCCATCTACCTAGAGTGGAAACAGAACCCACAACTTTCTGCACCAAATGCAAGTATGTTACTTATTGTGCCATTGACACTGCTGTTAACGCTGAGTTAAGAGCAAATAATACTGTTACCACTAACCAGCATGCATGTTGTATGGGGAGATCCACAAGCTAAAGAAATCTGTAATCTATAGTAATGTTGTTAGTGCCATGCAGAAATGCCTGCTAAGCTTCTTTATTTCTTGTTTTGTAAACACCTTTATTAATTTAGGACTTAAAGACATAGGCAACCATACATTAGCAGAAAACAAAATGACCATATTAACTTTTTTTCCATTTGCATATGTTATATATCACATATATTTTCTTTCTTTATAACTATCACCAGCCCGTAATTTGCTGAATTCCTCCCTTCCCTTTAACCGGGTAACCTACTGGTGGATGAAGACTGAACTCTTGAGCTTGTATTGCCAGAAGTTCAACCTGTGAATGATAGGAGTTCCTCTACTGGAATTTCAATCACTGTCAGACCGTTGCACCAGCAGTGCTGGCCTTTTTTGGGGAATTTATTTATTTATTTTTTATTTATTTAACATTTGTTAACCAGGAAAGTCTGACTTGGAATGAAGCCAGGGAAAAATGCTCCAGATGCAAACTGGAGCACCCGGAGGAAACCCACACAAACGCAGGGAGGACATACGGAGTCCACACAGAAGGCACCCCAGCCAAGAATTGAACCAGAGAACCTCTTGCTGTGAGGCAAAAAGGCTACTGCTGCACCACTGTGCTGTCCAGTCCCCAGAATTACCACAGAGAATTTCCCCATTCTCTGAGGTGTTGCAACCGTGGAGTTGTTATACAGATATATACGTTTTGGGTTGTTTTGGGTTGAGGGTGTTTTTTGGCAGTTTTTTTTTTTTTTTTTGGCTAATGCAATTATTGTGACTGAGCCTACTCACTTCTCTTAGAGGGACATCTGCCCCGAAACACATCCTACTCACTTTTCTCAGAGGGACGTCTGCCCAGAAACACATTCTATTAATTTCTCTTGGAGGGATGTCTGCTAGGAAATACATTCTCAGGACTCCTTTGTGGAATTTAGAGAGCCAGGATGGATGTTTATTGGGTCCACAGGTTTGCTAGTTATGGAAGCAAATTAAAGTCCTGGTCATTGTCCACCACATGCCCAACCCCAAAGTCTACAATGGATATCATTGGGAAATATGGGGCTAAAGCAAAAAAAAAATTCTCGGTGTCATAGTGAATAAATCATTAAATGATGGGCTGCATGCTAAAATACCTTAAGTTTAATGTTATATACTGACTTTAATTACACCTAAACTGGAAAACCTTTGTTCTTTTTTGAGTACCAGTTACAACAAATTATGACACAAAAATCAAATGTGTCCAATGGAAAGAACAGCTTGGTTACATGAAAGTATTTATTGACAACAAAGGCCTTGAGCTTATATTCATTCAATTATAGATTACTGAGGGGGTGTATGAATATTGTACCTCCCACTAATGGTTCTCTGTTTGACTATTTAGGTCAGACAAGAAAATCGAGACCAATTAAGTTAATGCTGATAAGATCCTAAGTGATCTAATAGATTATGAACTTAGTTTCCAAAAGAGTTGTATAACAATGGAATTATGTTTCTGACAGAAATGTAAAAAAACTACTGGTTTTAAGGAACCCTTAAATAAGTATCATGGAAAGAACTGTTAAAATGTTTGTAAGCAGGCAAAATGAATTATTGCTCTTGTTCCTTTACAGTTTAAAAATGTGTACGTTGAAATAGGCTTGTTACTGTCTTCAGCATCATTAATGTTTTCAGTAGCTTAAATGTTTCAATAATGCCTCAGTATCATAACTTTCATTTATTCATAGGTGTTTATTAGGCTAACTACCACAAGGGGCTTTTTAACCCTAGCCATGGATTCACATTAGAATCTCAAAATTCTGAAACATCGAATTTCATATGATCGAGACCATATGATCGATGTTTTGGAATATCAAAATTCTGAATCAACCCCCTACCCCAAAAAACAACAATTTAAATGTTTCTGCAGGGGGGCAAGCCCCCCCCCCTGCACCTCCCACACCCTGCTACTTAAATAATCAAACTCTAAGATCACACTACAGCGAGGAAAAGGGAAATCTCCCATTCTGCGCTGTATGCAGATCTCCATTTACAATGTCAGGATTCCGAACGTTTGATCATATGGTCTCGGCCATATGAAATTTGATCTTTCAGGATTTTGACATTGTGAAGTGTTCCCCTAGCCATGCATCCCAAATCTCTGACAAGTTCTGGTACCCTTGATAAGTGTAAGCAGGGGCCTGAGAGGTGAAGCATTTACAGGCTGCATATACCCATTAAAGACATAGGTGCCAAACCAAAGATGAATTTCCTGTTCCCCATCCAGCTGTAAAAACTACACTTGAATTTGGTTAAGGAAGGACTGTTCTTCACATGGATGGGGAACCTGTTCCAGAGATGGAATAGTCTGTAGGATACATACCTGTCTCTCCAGCAGGTTGTATTTATATCACAGGCAAGGTTTAAGTCTTTAGAAGGGGTAAGTCTGGTGCAGTTTGTTTTGCAGGTATGCAGGAAGTCCATTAGAGTGGAGTCTGGCAATGTCTTGTATTCCAGGCATAGATCTCCCCTCAACAGCCTGTAGGAGACAGAATACATGAATAGGGCTTTGAGGTGGTCTGCATAGGACATGTTACTTACACCCTGTATTCTTTTAGTGGGGAACCACTGTGGATGTTCCAATTGTTGGATATGCCTGGTTTGAAACATACCAAATGGGGCATTGTACTCAATGATTGATCTGATGACTGTTGAATTTGGTGAAGCAATGACTTCCTTGGACCTAGATGCCAAACCTTTGTTTATAAGTTGTACAACATTGAATGATTTCCTCACTACTGTAGACAAGTGATGGTCAAAGGCTAGATTAATGTCTTATGTAAGTCCCCAAGTCCCTGACTACTGGGTCAGCTCTTAGGGTTGTGTTGTCAATATGATAGTTACCAGGAATGGATGACTTCCAGAAGGATACTATATGCATTTCTTGGCAGTTAGTTTCAGTCCATGGCTCTGACACCATGTGTTTGTCTGTACCAGCCCTTCCTGGAGAACATTTCTGTCAGCAGGGAATTCAGTGACAGCACCAATTTGCAATCATCTGCAAATTTAGTCAGCCAGAGGTTGCTGACATTAGCCTTGACTTCAGAGAACTAAATGCCAAAAAAGAGCAGTTCCATGACTGATCCCTGAGGGACTCAGCTTGTTACTGTCTTCTTTGTAAAGGTGGACTCCCCAATTCTAACTTCCTGGGTCCTGTCTGTGAGCCAGCTGGCTATCTACTTGGTGACATAAGGGTTTGTACCTAACCTCTTAAGTTTGTCAACAATGTCAGAGTGGGGTATTGTGTCAACTGTCTTGGCCAGGTCAAGGTAGGCAGTGTGAACCATTTTGCCCTCATCCCCTCAGCCATTGCTTTGGTGACCCTCAAAGAAGTCCACCAGGTTGAATAGGCATGATCTGCCCTTGATGAAACCAAATTGGGTTGGGTCGAGTGTCTGGAGGTTTCCTATGTCATTATTGATCATTTCCATGATAATTCTCTCCATGGCTTTGCATATGAGACTAGTGAGACTTAAGGGTCTGTAGTTTCCAGGGTCAGTAGATGATCCACCTTTGTGCAGAGGAATGACTGTTGCTGTTCTCCATTCATGAAGCAGGAAGCCTATTTGAAGGCTACAGTTAAATAGCAATTTCAGATGGCCTGATAGATCATGTTTCATGCTATTTAGAAGGCATCCTGGGGTATTTTCTGGGCCCATTGATGCAGTGTTCTTGGCCTTAAAGAGAGCATTAAGGACCTGTTCCCTAGTGATAGCAGGGGGAGTTATATTTTATGGTACTTCCTGAGGGAAAGTTGTTGGAGAGAGACTGCTAAAGTTGGAGCTGAAGTTGTCGGCCAGCAGGTTTGCTATAACTTCTGGCTCAGTATAGGTGACTCCATTTACAATTGTGCATTCCTTTTGAGGTTGTAGACATAGCTAAATGCCTTGTGATTGTCCTTGGCCCGGGAGGCCAAATTTGCCTCATATTTGGCTTTGATAGACTTTATTTGTCCTCTGAGTTGTTTGTTTAGTTTGATGAGAGTGCTTTTATTGTGCTGGGTGCTGCTATTCCTAATTTATGGTATGACCCTGTCCTTGAGTAGTAGCTTACCCTCACCAAGAATGATGCCACAATATGAAGACAAGATGATCAATTTCAACAATTGGCTTAAGTATTGGTGTCATTCAAAGGGGATCCAGTGCCTGTCAGCCTGGGATGACATGCTCAACAAGCCATGATGCTTCACTAGGGACGGCTTGCACTTGTCACCCCTGGGCTTTCGGATATTGGCAAAGGCTCTTGCTACCCCCATAGTGCCTTTTTTAGGCAAGGCTCAAAAGACAAACCCACCTCCATAGGTATCACAAGGGATAAGAAACTAAGAGTAATGCTACTCAACGCCAGAAGTCTAAACCTCAAGATGCACGCACTTGAAACTCTCCTTAGCATGGAGAACATTGATATCTGTGCAGTAACAGAAACCTGGTTCAAGGCTCCTGAGAGCACCCCAGCACTACCAGGTTATACCTCATACCATGCTTTTCTGCCCCAAAACTTGGACCGAACCACCAAAGGAGGGGAAGTATCAATATTCGTCAAAGATACCCACACCTCCAGGTTGGTGGCACAGCACGAAGCATCAGAGACTATCCATGTGCAACTAACAGTGGGTAAAACTTCCTTCCAGTTTATAGCCTGCTACAGACAACCCTCCCAAACCCAGGAACCCCACTCAGCCTTCCTGAGAACACTGGAAAATATGAAGGTCTCTCCAAACACCATTATATTGGGTGACTTCAACTACCCAAACATAGACTGGGAGCATTACTCTAGCTCCAACACCCTAGCTGAAAGGTTCCTATAATTTATAAACTCAAATGCTATGGAACAACTTGTTACCACTCCCACAAGAGGGGAAAACATACTGGACCTGGTCATCACCAACATGGGGACTCTATGCTCCAGACCAGAAGTGTATCCCTCACTGGTAAGATCAGACCATAAACTAATCTCACTGGATATTCACATCCCGACCCCACCTCCTGCCCAGAAAACCACTGTGAAAAACTTCTCTAAAGCCAATTTCACACTCCTCAAAACCGAGGTGGAATCCTTCAAAGCCCCCGGGCCTGTGGAAAATACAGCCCAGGCCGCAGAATCCTTTATAAATGCATTCTATGAACACCTTCAGGAATGCATGGATCATGCAATCCCAAATAAAACCAAGATCCAATCCTCCAAAGGCAGACGTCCTGTCTGGTGGACCCCAGCCATAAACAAACTATACAATAGAAGGAGGAAGCTACTAAATGATAGAGCAAAATCCCAAAAAGGGAAGGCATCTCTGATCAGTATTAGCAAAAAACTACGGGCACTCATAAAACCGTCTAAGGCCAGCTTCAAAAGAAATATTGCACAGGACACTAAGGATAATCACAAGGCTTTCTTTAGTTATGTTAGGAACCTGGGTGGGAATTCCCAGATATGCTCAGAATTAGTCCAAAATGACAAAAAATACACCAAACCCACAGACATTGCCAACATCCTAGCTGACAGGTTCAGCGCAAACTCCCCACCAAAAGGGCAAATATCTATCTCAGCAGAGTGCTGCACCCCTGACATCTCAGATGCTCAGGTAAGAGCCGCCCTCGCCAAAGCAAAAACACAGCATCAATGGGACCAGACGGTGTCCCGGGCTGCGTCCTACATGAACTCCAAGAAGAGTAAACCCAAACATAAAACTACTGTTCAATCTCAGCCTTACTACAGGATATGTGCCCAAAGAGTGGCATACAGCAACAGTGGTCCCTCTCCATAAAGGTGGTGCCTCAACGGATCCTGGAAACTATCGCCCCATAAGCCTGACTAGCTTGGTCTGCAAAGCTATGGAAAGGATCATCATGGACCTCATAAATAAAGATATTGGGGACCTACAGACACTGGATCCTACCCAGTTCGGCTTTGTTATGGGCAGATCCTGCCTCTTAAACCTGGTTGATTTCTTTGAAACAGTCACCAAGGCCATTGATGAGGGGAAGGTGGTCCACACAGCGCACCTGGACCTCGCAAAAGCCTTCGATACAATACCCCACTTGGGCATTATAGATAAGCTCACTAGCTTAAATATAAACCCCTATGTCACTAGATGGGTTGCAAACTGGCTCAAGGACAGAACCCACATGGTTAGAATTGCTGGAGCCATGTCAGACTCCAAACCAGTTACAAGTGGTGTCCCACAAGGCTCAGTCCTGGGACCTCTCTTGTTCGGTTTATATTTCTCAGAGGTACAGGCCAACACGGAAGGACTGTGGCTGACCAAGTTCGCAGATGACTGCAAACTGGGTGCCATAATCGACTCTCCAGCCGACACAAGCATCCTCCAAAAGGGCCTCATAGAAACAGACAACTGGTGCCAGAGCCATGGCCTCAAGCTAAATGCCAAAAAGTGTATAGTCATCCCCTTTGGCAAAAACAAAGTGCCCACAAATTACCACATAGGTGGTAATCCATTAAGTACA
Organism: Protopterus annectens; assembly: GCF_019279795.1. Taxonomy (NCBI): domain Eukaryota; kingdom Metazoa; phylum Chordata; order Ceratodontiformes; family Protopteridae; genus Protopterus; species Protopterus annectens. The sequence goes on along the minus strand of NC_056733.1, from coordinate 1,132,581,104 downwards.
GAAGAAGTAATTAGGGACCTGGGGACCCAAGTTGATAGCAGTCTCTCATTTGACAACCACGTGGCCAAAGTGGTTAGAAAAACATTTTATATAGCCCACCTAATCATGAAGGGATTCACATCTAGATCAGAGGAGGTCATCGTGCCTCTTTACTCATCCCTCATCAGGCCCATAATTGGGTACAATGCCCCTTTTAGGATGTACCTTATCAGACACCTGCAGCAACTGGAAAGACCCCAAAACTACCTCACCAAGATGATCAAAGGGCTCAAACAGATGCCATATGCTGCCTGGTTAAAGAAACTCCAGCTCTACTCAGTGGCATACCGCCTGTTTAGGGGCGATCTGTGCCTGACGTATAAAGCCATGTCCAACCCGGAATTAATGGACATGCTGCACCTCAAAATCCAAATCCTATCGAGCTACGCGCTCAAGATACTTGAACCTCAGCACTGAAATAAATAGGACATGCTGGAGGGACAGATTCATAACCCAGAGGCTCCCTTCACTCTGGAATAAAATCCCAGTCCAGGTTAGGCAGAGTCCCTCATTGACTCTCTTCAAGAGGAATCTTGATGAGTGGATGGGAGATCGTAGGTTTAACCCGGGTATCACTTCTGTGTCACTGTTAGACAGAGGCACAGTATACTAACCTCGAAAAAGGGCATAGCAAAATTAATTTAAAATGGGTGGCGAAAGCCAAACACATTCTGGCTAGGCTTATAAATGCCCTAGGGCAGATAGCCTAGTATGAACCTATGAACCTATGAACCTATGCTGTGATTTTCTTCCTTCTGTTATATAGCCTATTAATGTTGTGATTCCACCAGAGTGGCTTGTATTTTGAGTTAGTTCTGTACTTCGTTCTGTTGGGTACAGCTGCCTCTGTGCAGCTATTAACATGTTTGTATAGGGTTTCTGTGAACATTTCTGCATAGGCAGCAGTGTTCTCAAGGTTTATTGGGGGCTTGTAATTTTGCCAGGTTATCAGTTAATAGCAGGAAGTTAGCCTTTGAGTAATTCCTGAATATTCCAGAGTTAGCTGGGATTCTAGGTTTTATTTTTACTTCAAAGGAGACCATTTTGTGGTCTGACCTTACCAGGGAAGACATTACACTAGGGGGTGTGCAGCACACTCCCATATTAGTGAGCACCATATCCAGTGTGGTTGCACCTCTTGTTGGTGTATTGACAGACTGGTCCAGGGAGTTTGTGTTTACAAAATCCAGAAATGTCTGTGCTTGTATGTTTGGTTTCATATACGATTCCCAATTAATAATGGAGTAATTAAATTCACCTATGAATATGGTATTGGGTTGAATGGTGAGTGTTTCCAATAAATTTAAATACATAGTATGGGGTACCTGGGTGATAGAGGGGGCTTACAGCTTGCAAGGAATTGGTATTGGATTTTGCCTATGGTGATTTGAATGTGGAGAAGCTCAAGTTCATCGTCCTGTTTAACCAGCCTTGAGGTATATTTATTTTTGATGTAAATCAAGACACCTTCACCTTTAGCCTCTGTTTGTGAAGTAGCTGATCTAAATGTGTGGAAGGTATTATAACCTTGAACTGTTGGTGTGCTCTCTGTGGCTTTAAACCATGTCTCAGTGACTGCACAGATGTGAGCCTTCTCTAGGGTGTAGACAGCTTCCAGGGAGTGGAGTTTTTTGTTTAGACTCCTAGCATTGAACAGTAACACCTTTACATTTTATTGGTTTTGATTTGATATGTCGGAATTACTTTTAGTCTGACATTACCTAAAAAGCACTATGGGAGTGGACAGTGTTTTAGCTAATATTTGAAATGGTAGAAGGAAGAGGTGCAGACCATCCCTGGCAAACTCTTTCCATGCTGACAAATTTTGCACCCCCTCAGAATAACATCAGAAACTAAGCCACGTATTAAAGTCAGTCATCTTTTGTCCTTATTGTGGCATTATCCTTGGAGAAGGTAAAATGCTGCTCAATCCCTATTTCTAAACTTCTCGAAAAATGTATCCACCTACAACTTCTACCCTATCTTATAAATAATGGCCTTCTCACTCCCACCCAGCATGGATTCCGACCCGGCCATAGCACCACCACTGCTCTCCTGTCCTTCCTAGAAACTGTAAACAAGGCCTGCGACTCTGGTCATATTGTGTCCCCTCTCCTCTTAGACCTCTCTAAGGCCTTTGACATCATCTCTCACAACCTTCTCCTTACTAAACTCTCTAAACTAAATCTACCTCACTATCAACTTTCACCAGTTACCTATCAAATAGGCAACAAGCAGTTAAGTGGAAAAAAAGCTACTTCACCTTTCCTAAGTACTCCCACAGGTGTGCCCCAGGGCTCAATTCTAGGTCCCCTTCTATTCAATATTTTCATAAACGACTTCTATTATGCCATCCCTAATACCAACCTCATCCAGTATGCTGACTTAAAAATAATCTGCTCTGCCACCTCTATTTCCTCATTAACAAAATTAACTCAGGATACCTTCTCTTCTACTGAACAATGGATGCTAGACAACCATCTAGCACTCAATGCAACCAAGACTAAACTAATGATATTTCCCCCTTCTAAAACCACTACCCTAGATAAAAATTCATTCTCTATCACTAGCCGAAATAATACACCTCTCAAAATAGTCTCCACTGCTAAACTACTAGGAATTCTCATTGATGATCAGCTAAAGTTTGATAGCCATCTACAAGTAAATATAAAAAAAAAAACTCATAAGAAACTTGGCATGCTTTACCACCACAATCATTGCATCTCTCCCTCTACCAGGCTCATTCTCGCTACCACCTACATTATCCCTTCCCTCCTGTATGGTGCCTGTATCCTTACTAATCTCAAATCTTCCCTCAAGTCAAAACTCTCCTCCTGTTACTATAAAATTTCAAAATTTGCAATAGGCCCCAGATCCATCACTGCATTTCCCTACACCAGCTGAACTGGCTTGAGCTGCCAAATTATCTTACCTATATTCAACTTATCCAAGCACACAAACTTATTTTCAGCCTGTCTCTCTGCCCCTCCCTTGCCTCTACCTTCCAAATGCATCTACCTGATAGACGTCTAAGATCCAGCTTCCAAAATCTAATGGAACTACATAAACCTGCCCGCCCACCAGGCAGACATCTTCTATCCTTCTCTCTAGCTCACCATTGGAATTCTCTCCCACCTCTCAGCCTCTCTGTCTTCAAGACCTTACTTCACTCTCACCTAACTTCACAATGGGAATACCCTTGCTCCCATCCTACATAACTTCCTTGACTGTAGTTACTCTCTACTAGCTAATACATCTGCCAATAGCTTCTTTTAGCCTTATAATTCCTACTAATAAACTGTAGGAACTAGCATATTTTACAAGAACTGTAATTTTGTTTGTAAAGGAATTTTTCATGAATTGTACTACTTTGCTCCTTCAAATGCCAATTTACTGCAACTGTTCTTACCTTGCATTTTTCCAATTCTCTCATATTTTGTAATTTTGTAACTCTGTAATTTTGTGATTTGCAATATTTATATTTTTTCTGGAGCTTTTCACCCCAGGACTCCATTGAAAATGGGCTCCTCATGGCCCAATGGACCATCCTGGCAAACAAACTAAAAAAAAATAAGTAAACTGCAATGCTAGGCTCATACCAGCCTGGGACAAATATTCTGAGAGTTCCATGATGTCTTTCTTCATATTGTCTAGGGAGGTACGTTTCAGGTCATTTACACCCACATGGACTATGACTGAGTCATATTGGTACTTGTGGTCCAATGACCTGAGTATGTGTGTATAAGAAATTTAAATTTCATAGGTAAGTACTAGGGTAGCTGCTTTTCTGGGGCATTTTAAGCCTAGCCAATTTCTCAAAGTGACAATCAAACCCTGTGCTTTGTATCTGTGGGATAAATACTTTAACCATTATGCCAAATGTTCCCCTGCATAAAGTAAAAGCATGTAAATTCATGAAGCAAAGATCATGGCTGATACCTGATAACAAGCCTCACTAAAGCTTACATGAACTTGTATATGTAAAAAATAGTGATATAGCTTGTATACAATGAGATAACAGTGAAGTCCTGAGGACCCATTCTCTGGTCCTTGGAAGAGAAATATGGTGTGTGTAAATAGGGGGAATGTAATTTGTGGTACCTTAGAATATTTGTGGGGTATAGATATCTCAAAATCAGTATGTTTTAGGGTACAGATGGTGCAGTCACATTTGTCAAGGTGTGAAGGGGGTGAATGAAGCCCTTCCTGCATTAATGCTTTAAAAATATTACAGTGAGTTTTGACATTTGTTGTCTTTACTGTACAATCACAACACACATTCACAAGTTCTGGGACTTGTAATCACTGGTCTCACACTTCCAGTAAAATGCTACCTAGAAAACCTTTTAACTTCTGTGTAAACATATTATGTGGTTGCAGTTACCTTCACAATATGTAAAATCTTATGTAGTATTAACATAATATAATCCTACACTGAAATCCTTCATGTACCTATATAATCCTAAACTGAAGTCCTCCATGTACCCATATATCCTACACTGAAATCCTTCATGTGTATATATAAAATCCTAAATTGAAGTCCGCCATGTACCTGGATAATCCTACAATGAATTTCTTCATGCATGTAGGCACCAGATTTATATTATATTATACCACAACTTAGTTCTATAAGCACCATGTTTAAAAATGTGATTTTGCAGACAGTATGATTGTATCACTAAAATTAAGTTAGGTGCAAAACTCGGCAGACCATGCAACACTAGGATTCACAAAGGCTTGCACGGAGTGTAAGAGACGTGCAACACTCCATGCAAGCCTCGCGATCCAGGAACAGCCCTAAACTCCGTGTAAGAGACCAGCTAAAACGTCTCTTACACGGACTGGGCGTGGACATGCTAAATACCTCACTTGCAGCCGAAAGGTATGCAAATGAGGTATATTAGCGATCCACGAAGCAGAAACCAGTCCGTGTAAGAGACGTTTTAGCTGCAGAAATGTACTCAGTTGACAACTGAGTATGTTTCTGCAAATTCCACAACGGAGCCATGTCAGCTCCAAAAAAGGGTGCATATGACTCAGGCAGCATGCCAATGGCCAAATATGTGGCCATTGGCAATATAACCCGATGCCAAAATATTAAAAATATATTTTTTTGGCGATCGCCGATGTTTAAACTCAGCGCAGCCCGCAAAGCGGGCTGCGCTGTATAAAATCATAAAAAAGAAGCTTATAAACCCACAAATGTGGGTTTCATGCAATACATGGAATGACAATGCAGGGACCAGCAGACCAAAACAACATGGCCACCGTGTAGTGGTTGCTAAGGGGAAGCTGAGTCTAAGACATGTAACTAAGCATTAGTAGGCAATCTCATGTAAATGAGGGTTAGGATACTAAATCTCATAGTCACATAGCAAATGAGCACAGTCTGAGTAGTGTAAGAGATACATAAGGGGGAGGAATAGAGTAGGAGATAAGTGACATCACAGGGGGGAATGGTAGAAAGAAATGGAGTTCATTGGAGGCCAGTGTAACATGACAGATGACAGACACAGATCATGGAAAGAGGTGTGCCACTAGATAAGTCATGGAACGTCAAGAAATGGAAGGTGTACACTGTTACTTACACCAAAGTTTTTTTGCTGGGCGTGCATGCGCACGTGTGCGCGCCATGAAGCGTGAGTAGGGCAGTGTGCACACGTGTAAGGCAGACTGAGCATGTGGGAGCATGTTGGGAGATGTTTAACACTGTTTGGGTGGGTGTGCGCATGTGTAGGGCAGGCTGAGTATATTGGAGGCTGTTGGCAGACAGGTAACAGTGTTTGCGTGGGTGTACGCGCGTTTTAACCCGAATAAGTAGATTCTGAACCATGTAAGCACGTGTGCGTACGTGTAAGCCACTGTGAGCGTGTTTCTGCTGGTATGCACGTTGCTCCCCCCTGAGGAAACAGAGAGGAAAAAGGAAACAACAGAATTAATAGGAAGCTAGCAGGGATAACTGCTGAAGCTAGCAGGTGAAAACAATTAGAAGCAGGCAATTACACAGGCAGAATAGTAGCTCAGCCCAGCACTTAAAACTCTGCAAACAGTAGTGCAGGATATTTCTCTTAAGAGACACTGCAAGACAGGAGTAAGCTAATAGAAGTGAAAAATGAAAAATCTTAACTCAGAGCAGAAATGTTAGGGGCTGCCATAGCTGTCATAATGAGACATAGGCGACTTGCTGAGGGTGGTAACAATGCAGATGGTGCCAGACAACCCACAGTGAGGAGACAGAGAAGAGTGTACAGGCCCAGGGTCACCTACCACGGGTTACATGAGCTGAAGATAGTAGAGCGCTATAGAGTGGACAGGGAGCTCCTGCAGCAAATTGTTGAGCTGTGCAGGCCACGCCTCACACACAGAACCAACAGAGGGGCACCCATCCCAGTGGAAACCAAGGTATGTGTTGGCCTAAGAATACTAGCAGCAGATACCTTCCAGAGACCAACTGGCGATATGATGGGGATATCACAGGCATCAGCCTCCAGGGTACTGCACCAGTTCCTGGATGCCATGTCAGCACATGTCGGTGATCATGTATATTTCCCCAATGCCCGTGAGGTATTGGCCAGCAATATGCGTCTCTTTCAGCAAATAGCGGAATACCCTGAGGTAGTGGGTGCAATAGACTGCACGCACATACACATCAAAGCACCAGCCAGTGAGCGGGGTAGGGCCTACATTAACTGCAAGGGCTTCCCCTCCATCAACTGCCAGGTCATGTGTGATGCCCAGGGCATAATAATGAAAGTGTGTGCTGGCTGCCCTGGGAGTTACCACGATTCCCACATCTGGCATTTGACACAGCTGTACCAGACATTTGCCAATGGGGACATCCCACACAGACACCTAGTGGGGGATGCAGGTTATGCACTGGAGCTGTGGCTGATGACACCCATCAGAAATGCACACACACCTGAACAGGAATGCCATAATGAGGCACACGCACAAACACGTAATGTAATAAAGCGTGTGTTTGGGCTGCTCAAGTGACGGTTCCGGTGTCTGGACACATCTGGTGGAGCCTTGCAGTACACACCAACTACATGTACCCAAATTGTCATAGTATGTGCTATGCTACATAATATGATCTTGCGAAAACAGCTGCAGCAGGACCAGCATAGGGCCGGGCCAAACAGCCCCCCACCATTGCCAAGGCCATCACAGGCAGAGCGTGACTCGGAGGAGGAACAACCTGAGCCTGCCCCAGTAGGCAGAAGGAGGCGTGCCCAGTATGTCCTGGCCTTGGCAAAGAGGCAATGCATAGCACATACACTGGCTCAGTAGGAATCCTAAGAATGATACCCCCTCTGACTCACTCAAATATTAACATAGATGCCTAAAATGACATGACCTGCTCACAAACATGTACAGGGAAGTGTAATATGCGCATCCGACAGAGGCAGCCCTGCAGCACCACCTGAGGCATGAATGCCTTGTGTTAAGTAATGTAACACCATGTACTATATGCACACATGAGCACCCTGACTAACATCCACCCTCACCAAGCATGAAGTCACAAAATGACGATGGGATGATCAAGTGCAATAACTGGCTGAAGTAATGCAGTTAGTCAAAGGGGAGCCAATGTGTTTCAGGCTGGGAAGACATGCAGAGCATGACATGATGCACCACCTGCTAGGGGTGGCGTGCACCTATCATGCCATGCCCCATGGGTACTGGCAAAGGCTGTCAGTACCCACAGCATGCCCTGAATAGGTAAGTCTCAAAACACAAACCCACCTTCATAGGTTCTACAAGGGATAGGAACCTAGATGTAATGCTACCCAATGACAGATGTCTAAACAGCAAGATGTGTGCAGTGTAAATGCACACAGTATGGAGAATGTACATACCAGTCCTGTAATAGAGAACTGGGTCAAGGCTCACATCAGCACCCTAACACTACCAGGTCACACCTCATACTGTGCTGTACAGCTGCAAAACATGGAACAAGCTACAAAAGGAGGGTGACTAGCAAGAAATGGCAAGGATAACCACACCCCCATGTTGGTACCACAACAAGAAGCAGCATGGATTAGCCATGGTCAAATACCAATGGCTAAAACCACCTCCCAGTATATAGCCTACTGCAGACTACTGTCCTAATACCAGGAACTGCACCTGGCCTATGTCGGAATACATGAATATATCAAGCCCCCCAAACCACATTATATTGCTTGACTGAAAATACCCAGACTTACACCGGGAGCATTATACTAGCACCAACACAGTAGGAGAAAATTTCCCAGAATCGATAAACCAAAATGCCCAGGAACAATGTACCACTCCCACACGAGGGGTAAGCATACTGGATGTGATAATCAGCAACATGTGTACTGGATGGCAAGATGAGAAGTGTACCCCTCACTGGTAAGACCAGACCATAGAGTAATCACCCTGGATATACACATCCTGACCCCAGTCCCTGGCCAGAATACCTCAGTGAAAAACATGTGTAAAGCATAGGTTGCAGCCCTCAAAACCGATGTTGAATCCACAAAAGGCTCTGTGCAAGTGCAAAATATGGGACACACCACAGAACATGTTATACAGGCATTCCATGAACACAGCCAGGAATGCTTGGAGTATGCAATCACAAATAGCAACAACACACAATGCCATACACTCAGGCATCTGGCATGCTGGACTCCAGCCATTACCAAATCATGCAAGAGAATGAGGAAGCTACCACATGATAGAGCAAACATAAAAAGGGAAGTAATCACTGACCAGTAGTATGGCAACAACATATGTCCACACATACAATCCACTAAGTCCAGCCACAACAAGTAGAATCTGTGAATCCAGAGGCAATGTGACACCAGTCCCAAGTACACAGACAACCACAACACCCCCCAATAAATACAAATATATGTGATAGATGCATCCATGTATCCAAACCAGAGGTTGAGCTCCACCAACTCAGTACTGTCAAAACTAGTCAGGAGGAGAAGGTAACCACATACACTACAAACCCAGTCCCACATAGACCTACCACAACTGTAAACCAAACACATAAACACAGACAAATATTCCCGGAGGCCTTAATTACAAACACACCACACCAACAGAAGCATCCAAAGCAGATCACAAGCAACCACAACCTTCAAACATAGCACATGCAATGAATAGTACGCAAAGCTGGTGTTCCAAACAGTCACAGGCCAGAAGGAGAAACAACATGCCTGATACAGTCGTAATGGGTGTCTCTATAGGCAGACACACTGCTGTCCCACTCACCAGACTGAACAAGGGAAAGGGTAGAGTAAGCTGCCTGTAGGCTGCCACAAAATGCCACACAACACAAGTACGCAGGTCACCCCAAAGCAAGCAGAAATATGATGCACTCAATGTCCATGCTGGTGTGAATTACCTGAGATGTACCTCCCTGGTCAACATGAAAAGAGACATGGATGGTCCTTCTGAGTATGTACCCCAGGCCGGTATGAAACTGGCTGTGTGCAGCATCCAACCCTCACCAAGAATGATGCCACAGTACAAACACAGAATGCTCATGTTTAACAGCTGGCACAGTTACAGCTGTCAGTCCAAGAGGGTCTAATGTCTGTCTGCTTGAGATGTCAAGCATGACAAGCCATGCTGCTGTTCCAGGGATGGCTTGCACCTGTTAACCGTGTGCGCCTGGATACTGGATAAGGCCTTTGCTGCCTCTATAGAGCCGTATGTAGGCAAGGCCAAAAAGACTACCCACCACCCTAGAAAACATAAGTGGTAGGAAACATAAGGGTAATGCTGACCAATGCCAGATGTGTAAACTGCAATATGCATGCCCCTGAGGCACTTCCCATTATGGAGAACATCGATGTCTGTGCAGTGACAGAAGCCTGCTGCAAGCCTAGTGATAGCACACCAGCACTACTAGGTTATACCACATATCATGTGTTATGGCCCCAACACCTGCACCAAAACATCAAAGGAGGGGGAGTATCCATATGCAACACAGACACCCATATTGCCAGATAACTGACAATGCACAAAGCAGCGGAGACCACCCATGTGCACATAACTGTAGTCAAAACTGCTGTACAGTCTGTAGCATGTGACAGACCACACTCTCACACACAAGAACTCCACCCAGACATCCTGAAGACACTGGACAGTATGAATGTCCCACCAAATACCAGACAAGGTACACACAAATTACCACATAGGTGTCAAACCATTATGTATGCAAGGAGTAACCAGGGACCTAGGGACACAGGTCAACATTAATCTGTCATGTGACACCCACAATGCCAATGTGGCTATGAAGATTGTCGATATTGGACACCGTATCATGAAAGGATTCACATCAACATCAACAGAGGTCACTGTGCCACTGTACTGTTCCCTTATCAGACCCATAATCTAGTACAATGACTCATATGGGATGTACCGTACGTGACACCTGCAGCGGTTCGGAAGACCTCATAGTCACCCCACCAACAGGATAAAGGGTGTGAAATATATGTCATATGCTGCCTGGCTGTAGACACCCCAGCTGACTGCAGTCACAGACTGCCTACACAGAGGCATTGTATGTCTGTTGTACAAGGCCATGTCCAACACAGGAGTAATGGACATGCTCCACCACAGGAAATCAAAGCCATTGGAGCTGTGAGAGTCACAGATGTCAGCCTCAACACATAATGAAATAAGATGTGCTGTTGGGACAGATACATAACCCAGAGGCTCCCCAGAAACAGGATCCCAATCCATGGTAGGCAGAGCCCCTCACTGACACCCCTCAACAGGAATATTGCCAAGTGGATGGATGACTGTACATGTATACTGGGGTCCTCACTGTGTCACGACCAGACAGAGGCACAGTGAAGAACTTCATAAATGGCCATAATTGAACATAGCAAGGGGTGGCGAAAGACACACACACTCTGGCTAGGCTTACTAATGGCCTAGGGTGTATAGCCTAGTATGAACCCATGAACCTATGAAGATACAAAACGTACAGGACACTAAGGATAATCACAAGGGTTACCCAACTGATGGTAGGAACCATGTTGGGCATCCACAGATATGCTCCAAATCACACAGATATTACAAACAACATACCAAATACACACACATATTGCTAACATACAACCTGTCAGGTGCAGTGCAAACACCCCCCCCCAGAGTGCAAAATACCTATCCCAGCAGACTGATGGTCCCCTGACATTGCAGATGCTGAAGTAACAGCCATCATCTGCAAAGCAGAACACACAGCAGCAAAGGTATGTGATGGTGTCCTGTGCTGAGGCCAACATGGACTCCAAGAATAATAGAATGCCAAATCACACTACTGCCCAATGTCAGCCTTACCACAGGATATGTACCCAAAGAGCAGTGTACAACAACAGTGGTCCATCACAACAAAGGTGTTGCCTGAATGGATACTCCAAACTACCACCCCAGGATCCTGACAAGCTTGTTCTGCACAGCTATGGAAAGGATCAGTATGTACCGCAGACAGAAGGTTATTGTGGACCTACTGATACTGGACCCTACACAGTGTGGCTGTCGTAACTGCAGAACCTGCCCCTAAACATGTCTGACCCATTTGAAGCAGTCATTAAGGTCATTGATGAGGGCAATGTGGTTCACACAGTGTAGCTGGACCATGCACATGCTTCTAGACAATACCGTACGAGTTCAGTATGGATATGTTCATCAGCTTAAATATATACCCCTATGTCAGTAGAGGGGTTGCAAACCAGACCAAGGACAGAACTGACATGGTCAGACATGCCGCATCCATGTCAGACTACAAAGCAGATATGAGTGGCATCCCACAAGGCATGGTCTTGCCCCCCCCCCTCGTTCTGTATATATGTCCCATAGGTATAGGCCAACATGGAAGGACTTTGACTGAACATGTATGCAGAGGAGTACAAACAGCCCACCATATCCGACCCCCAGCTGACACAAGCAACCCACAAAAGGGCCACCTACAAACAGACAACTGTGGCCATAGCCATGTCAGCAAGCTAATTGCAGAACTGTGTATAGACAACCACCGTGGATATACAGTAAGTGCCCACAAATTACCACACAGGTGTTAACCCATGAGGTACCTAACATGTAATTTGAGACCTGGGTACAAAAGGTGATAGATATCCTGCACTGGACAAACATGTGGCTGTAGTGTTCGCAGAAACATATACTATATACCCACCCAAACATGAAGGTTGGCAGATGTAGATAAGGGGAACTCACTGTGGCTCTGCAGTCATCCTCCATCAGCGTCACAAGTGACTACAATAGCCCCTGCGGAATATACCGCAGCAGACACCTCCATCAACTGTAAAGTCCACAACAGTACCCCACCAGGAGTAGCAAAGAGCATGAACAGATGCCATGTGTTGCCTGAGTAAACAAACTGCAGCCCCACACACTGCCATACTTCCCAGCTACAGGAAAGCTGTGCCTGATGTATGAATCCATGTCCAACCTGGAATGAATGAACATGTTGCACCTTGTACAATCTGAATGGCAGTGAGCTATGCACATGAGGGACCTGAACCCCAGCACTGACATACATAGGACAAGCTGTACAGAATGATCCATAACACAGAAGGCACCCCCACTCTTCAGTAAACTCCTGGTACAGGTCAGCCAGAGAGTCACATATCGACACCCCTTAAGAGGAATCCTGATGAGTAGATGGGAGATGGTAGGCTAACCCTGGGTATCACTGTTATGTCAGAGGTAGACGGAGGCACAGTATACTAACCATGACATATGTCATGGCAAACTCCAGTTACAGTGTGTGTTGAAGGACGAACACACCCTGTGACTAGCATCAGAAATGGCCTAGGGAACATTGCTAGTGTTTGCCAATGTCCACCCATGTTGTGGAATACACTAGCAATGTTGGATGAGCCTGGTGTAGGTAGTCCATATCTGAACATATTGCAACATGGTCATATGTGCACAACTGGCCCCTACACAGTCTGTTGTGCTCACTATGAAGATGTCAAGCAGTCATAGGACTAAAGCCCAGGATACTGTCCACCACAGTGAAAGTACTGAACCAGTACACTATACGGTACTACAGTGTTAGGTCATTATGAAAGTATGTTGAGAACTGTCTGCAAAGTATCCCATGCAATCCCTGCAGGCACAGTATAATCCCTGTTGTGGCAGACACGAAGCAGTTGGCCAGTTAGTACACATCATGACACCCAACACACAACCATAAACGTGAGATATTGTTGAAGTGCACACACACCCAAATATGTGGTGGACTTCAGAGTGCAACATATGGAAAGCTCACACTGGGCATGCTCACACACTTTGATAAATGAGGCATATGTCAGACAACATGCCATGGAAAGGCTGAACTGGGCATGCTCACACACTTAGGCCATATCTCCATTTAGCAGTTGGCCACACATATCTGGTATTTATGCGTGTCAGTCCAGGAACCAACCACAACACAGCAATCAGCCCAGTGCACACAGTAAATGACTACAGAGACATAAGTGATATAGTGGATCGCCGTCATATGCAAACATCTTCCACAGATACACAAGTTGGTCATAGGAACAGGGAATGCTATGGCAATAATGACCTGCAAACAGTAGAACAGCACAACAAATATTGTGCATCCGACAATTGAACATATGGGTGTAGAGGTCAATACTAGGCTTGTTGCCCTAGGGAATGACAGGTCAGCCAGAGTGTGCTTGGCATCTGCATCCCCAGGACAGTAGGCTACTGTGCCACTGTAAAGTAGGTCACAGAAGGCAACATGTGAGGCTAGTGAGCTGTGCCTCTGTCAAGCAGGGGCACCGTGGAGGTCCCAGGGATGGAATGTGCTAAGCCACAGCCATGTTGTCGGTGTGTGCTGTGAGAGGGTTGCTGAGGATCTCTGACAGTAGGTGTCCGTCAATAACAGACTGAGGGGAGCTCTATCTGCATTCTCTGGATGATTTCACTGTCAACACTGTGTTGTAATGAGTATGTGTGAATGAAGTGCCATGCCGGAACTGTTCACAGATGTCCTCCCTCTGTGGGCTACAGCTCTGCAATGTATTAGGTCACTCTGTCTGTTGTACGGCGCATATATGGCTGGTGTACAGCTGACAGGTGTCTTGTTGTGGAGCAGTCATGGGTATATGTGGGATAGCATGACCAATGCAAACCATACACATGCTCGTAGAATGCAATTGTCAAGGATTCTGCTGAGTGGCCAGTATAGTCCCCCAGCATGGGTCCTCTGAAGTTGTACACCCCAGTCTACACAAGTGAAGAGTCTGCTTGTGCTAAATACAGTTTGTGTGCAGTGACAACCTTGCCTGGGGGTGGAGTTGGGATATGGATGTCCAGGGAAAGGTGGGTATGGTCAGATATCAACAATGGTGGTCTACCTCTGGTGTGGAACAGTGAGTACCCACGTTGCAGATGGACAGGTGCAATATGTATTCCCCCATGTGGCTGTGGTGTGTGGTTCTGCCATAGCACATGGACCCACAAATTGTAGTAGCTATAGGGTAAAGTGGTAGAGGCCTGAGTAGTTCTCACACACAATATGCCTGTACCTGATGTTAACAACTGGAATGGTGTATGTGAACACCTGGATATCCTGACACTGTTCCCAGGGAAGCTAAGTGTGTGTCCTGGATGTGGGTGTGGTGTTCTGGACTGGTTGTGTTGTGTGTTACAGGTCCTGTGGTCACAAAGCATGGTATAGAACATAACCTTCCAGTGCGATGTGCATATCTGACCCTGACGTAGGTGGCTGCAAATGCATATATATGCTATCCCCCACCTGACAGGTAGTACTACATGTACATACCTCTGTAGAAATAAAGATGTCAGCACCCTATAAATACTACAGGTGCAGAACAGATATCCAATAATTTGGACAGTGTGCTCCGCTAATGCGTCTCCATCAAGTGTCATAATATAGTTAGGTAGGGGTTCGAATCCTGCAAATGCTCAATGTGTGTGTGTGTGGGTGGGTTAGTGGGGTTTGTGTGTGTTAAAGGCTGTGAGAGGGAAATGTCCCTTTTGGCAACTGGGAAAACACACTACAGGATGCACATTCCCCTTTCTAAACACTGATGATGTCATCACCCTATAAGTACAGCAGGAGAAGGGAAACCTCCCAGTAATGCGAATAGCACGCTCTGCTAATGCGTCCATCTCGAGTGTCATAATATAGTTAGGTAGGGGTTTGAATCCTGTACATGCTCAATGTGTGTGGAGGGGGTTAGTGTGTGTTCAAGACTGTTTGAAAAAAGTATCCCTTTTGCCAACTAGGAGAATACACTACAGGATGCACATTTCCCTTTCTAAACACTGATGATGTCAGCACCCTATAAGTGCAGCAGGAGAAGGGAATCCTCCCAGTAATGTGAATAACACGCTCTGCTAATGCATCCGTCTCAAGAGTCATAATATAGTTAGATAGGGGTTTGAATCCTGTACATGCTCACTGTGTGTTGAGGGGGTAAGTGTGTGTTCAAGACTGTTTGAAAGAAGCATCCCTTTTGCCAACTAGGAGAATACACTACAGGATTCATATTGCCCTTTCTAAACACAGATGATGTTAGCACCCTATAAGTACAGCAGGAGAAGGGAAGCCTCCCAGTAATGCGAATAGCGCGCTCTGTTAATGTATCCATCTCAAGTGTCATAACATAGTTAGGTAGTGGTTTGAATCCTGCAAATGGCAAGTGTGTGTGTGTTTGGATGAGGGGGGTTAGAGTGTGTGTGCAATTTTGTGTGAGGGAAATGTCCCTTTTGGCAACTAGGAGAGCACACTACAGGATGCACATTCCCCTTTCTAAACACAGATGTCAGCACCCTATAAGTACAACAGGAGAAGAAAAGCCTCCCAGTAATGCGAATAGCGCGCTCTCCTAATGCGTCCATCTTGAGTGTCATAACATAGTTAGGTAGTGGTTTGAATCCTGCAAATGGCAAGTGTGTGTGTTTGGATAAGGGGGGTTAGTGTGAGTAAAATGTCCCTTTTGGCAACTGGGAGAACACATTACAGGATGCACATTCCCCTTTCTAAACACAGATGATGTCAGCACCCTATAAGTACAGCAGGAGAATGGAAGCCCCCCAATAATGCGAATAGTGCGCTCTGCTAATTCGTTCGTCTCGAGTGTCATAACATAGTTAGGTAGTGGTTTGAATCTTGCAATTGGCAAGTGTGTGTGTTTGGATGAGGGGGGTTAATGTGTGTGCAACTTTGTGTGAGGGAAATGTCCCTTTGAGAAACTGGGAGAACACACTACAGGATGCACATTCCCCTTTCTAAACACAGATGATGTCAGCACCCTATAAGTACAGCAGGAGAAGGGAAGCCTCCCAGTAATGCAAATAGCACAGTCTGCTAATGCATCCAACTCAAAAGTCATAACATAATTAGGTAGTGGCTTGAATCCTGCAAATGGCACGTGTGTGTGTTTGGATGAGGGTGGTTAGTGTGTGTGCAATTTTGTGTGAGGGAAATGTGCCTTTTGGCAACTGGGAGAACACACTACAGGATGCACATTCCCCTTTCTAAAAACTGATGATGTCAGCACCCTATAAGTACAGCAGGAGAAGGAACGCCTCCCAGTAATGCGAATAGTGCACTCTGCTAATGCGTCTCTCCCGAGTGTCATAATATAGTTAAGTAGGAGTCTGAAACCTGTAAATGGCATGTGTGTGTGTTTGGATGTGGGGACTCTGTGTGTGTGTGTGTGTGTGTGTGTGTGTGTGTGTGTGTGTGTGTGTGTAATTCTGTATGAAAAACATGTGCTTTTTTGAAATCAGGAGATCACACTACATGATGCACATTACCCTTTCCAAACAGTGATGATGACAGCACCCTATACATACAGCTTGAGAAGAGACATCTGCCAGTACTCAGAATAGCGCAACCTGCTACAGTGTCACTCTCAAGTGCCATAACATGTTTAGGTAGGGGTTTGAAACTGGCAAGCATGTGTGTGTTTGGATGTGGGGAGTTTGTGTGTGTGCATTTCCATATGAAAAGCATGTTAGTTTTGGCAATCAGGAGATCACACTACCTGAAGCACATTACCCTTTCAAAATACTGATGTTGTCAGCACCCTATAAGTACAGCCAGAGAAGAGGAACTATCTAGTAATCCGAATAGTGCACTTTGCCAAAGCGTCTCTCTCATGTGTTGTGACTTAGTTAGGTAGGGAAATGAATCCTGCAAGTGTGCGTGTGTGTGTGGGGGTAGTAGGGTGTGTGTAAATGCACGTGTGAGAGAACAGATCCTTTTGGCAAATACTACAATACACCAGATGCTGCATATTCCCCCAGTAAACACAGGGGATGTCACCACACTATCAGCACAGCCAAACAGGGTAGTTGGCTAGTAATGCCAATAGTGCGCTCTGCTACTGTGTCTATTACCATTGTCAGAGTACAGATAGGTATGTTTTGGTAACCCACAACTGCCACGTGTGGTTGTGTCACACAGTATGACCTTGTGTGGGTCTTTGTACATAACAATGCATGCCATTGCCTAAACCAGCAATGGCATTGCACACATGATGTATGTGTGTGACACATACACATAAATACCTGTGACCTACAGTAGTTACCATGTCTGACACATGCCTCGAGTGGATAAATGGTATTTGCAATGTATACCAATATGACTGCGTCTTACTGTGCAGGGTCCACACGCGGTATTTGTCTATACAGTATGGGTGTATATGGTAAAATACCTACAGCAGGGGATACACATCTGGTTTGGGCCATATAGTGTACATGTAGTCGATGTACAGGTGCTGCATGTTCCCACCTGTTGTGGTAGTGGTAACATGTCATTCCACTGCAATTCAGTGACCACATGCTGTGAACCCTTCAACTAGTGTGTTGTAGCTACAGTAATGCTCACGCACAATGTTTGGCTGGATGCAGTCCAGCCATATAAACACAGTTCTTGAGACTGTCATATTGCCAGTGTTGTTATGGAGGATAGGTGGTCTTCCTGTGTATGGGAGGGTTGTGTGTGCCAGGCTATGAACCAGATGGCAGTCCGACACACTGTTAGCTGCACATGATTAGGCCCTGATGCTTTGTTCTGTGCCAACAACCTGGAGGTGTGTGCATCTGTGGTACCTTGGGATACCACCCCCCTGTCCATGTGTGTTACATGTGTAGGGGACGACAGGCATGGTATGGGGCATAACCTGTCAGTGATGGGTAACACCTGTGAACCATGAATCAGGAATCTGGTACTGCACAGACATTGCAGTTCACCGTGCTAAGGACAGTGTCTGGTGCATGCATCTTCCGGTGTACACTGCTGTTGTTGTGTAGCAGCACTGTTAGTGTCCTAACCTGTGTGATACCCACGGAGGTGGCTATGTAAACCATGTCCTGCAGCATAAGGCAGTATGTGTGTACCAAGGAGCTTTGCCATTATACATCGGGCCATGGATGTCACGTGCAAGATGACCCTTGCACATCATTGTGGCTTCCCTAGCATGTAAGCACACATTGACAGCCAGCAGATACCCTATGAATGACATTGGAGACTGAGCATAATGTTGACATACAACACCCTTTCCACATATAGTGGTAGCATACCTGGTGAGGGTATGTTGGCAACCAAGATCAGGCTCATACTGGCCTGTGCCACATGCTGAGAGATCCATTCTATGTTCCTATCATGTAGTCCAGGGAGGTATGTCTCAGGTCAGCCATACTGGCATGGTCAATGAGTGAGTCATATGTGTCCATGCCTCTGACTGACCTGTATGCATGTGTTCTGTGGTGGACCATAGTGCCCCTGAGGCATATCACTGTGACCTTCACCAGATACAGCCTGTTGAGCGGGACCCCAGTGCAGCACCCAAGACAGGTACCTGACACGTCTGTAGCAGGTGTGTTGTGTAGCCCTACAGGCTGTGAGTGTGTGGCACAGGGGATGTGTGTGCCATGTGTGGCATGTGCTCTGTTCGGGAACATATGCCTGTGTGCCAGCTGCGGAGGTGTGTGATGCTCAGGCAGGATGCTATTCTGAGTCCCCATGTATGCCCCAGTGTGTTCAGCATGCTGTCAGTGCGTGTCAGTGTCTGACTTGTATTGTAGTCACTGTAATATATTTTATTTATTTATTTATTTACCCTACATTTGTTGACCGGGATAGTCAGACTGGATGCATGTCCATTTCCAGGGGAGGCCCGGGGAGAAAAGCTACAAGGGTAAGCAGATACAGCATTACATAATACCAGCATTACGTATTACAAACAGATTATTAACAGAGATTACATAAGTAAGCAAGTTAAACATGTTCCACAGGTTAATGTTAGTCCTGAGCACAAGTCAGGATTAAATTAAATTACACAGTAAACTGGTTAACAGATTTTACACATTCGAGTTAGCCAGGCTTGATACATTGACATAGCCAGTTAAGTGACAAATGTTGTTTGAGTCTTGGGTTAAATTGACCTAAGGTGGAAAGTAAGGTAATATCAGCTGGAAGTGAGTTCCAGGATCTACTTACAGAGTTTGCAAAGAGAATCACCGGCTGTGTTATTAAATTTGCTAGTCTGAATTAGTAGTTTGTTAGAGGTTCGAAGCGGTCTAGGATTGTTATAGGGGGTGATAATATTTGAAGTGCAGGAGTATTGCCCGGATTATAGAGGATTTTATAGGCCATAATCAGTTGGTTATACTGTATTAGGCTGGGTAGTTCAAGCCAACCAAGCTGATTTAGATTGATGCAATGATGTGTCCTAAAAGGCAGCCCAGTGGCAAACCTGGCAATGTGGTTGTAGCAAATTGAGTGTTTGTTAAGGACAGTCTTGTTCATATTTGAGAGTAGAGGGGATGCATACAGAAGGGTTGAAAGAAGGTGTGAGCGAGCTATGGCACTTTTAGCTGGAGGGGTTAGGAAGGCTTTTATTCTGTAAAGTGACCCTAGTTTTTTTGATGGCTTTGATAATTTGGTTAACATGTAGGTCACATTCGAGATTATTGTCTATGATGACACCTAATAGTTTAGTAGATGGGTCAGGGGAGATTATTGTGCCATCAGTTGATGTTATGGTAAAGGTGAAAGCGGTAGACCTACGTGTTGGTGAAATAACAGCAGTTTAGTTTATTTGGGATTTAGGATCAGATGATGTTCAGAAAGCCAGTTTTCTATTGTATTAAACGTGGTCTGGGTAGCTGACCATAACTCTACTGGAGATGTGGCTGAGCAGATCAGAGTAGAGTCTGCATATTGGATACAGCTGACTTTTGGGATGACAGTATAAAGGTCGTTAATGAAGATGGAGAACAGCAAGGGCCCTTGTATAGAGCCTTGTGGTACTCTGAGGGTGTTAGGTAGAAGGTTAAAGAGTTTGTTCTGCCAGAGGCCAGCCTGCTGTTAACCATACAGGTAGGATTGAAACCATTAGAAGGCTCCAGTATCTAGACAGAATGTTTGCAGGGTGTGGATTACAAGATGGTGCTCAACCATATCGTATGCCTTGGAAAGATCCAAAAAGAGGGCTGAGGATATATAATTAGTGTTGCAAGTATGGTTTATGGTGTTAGTAAAGGCTAGGAGGCCTGAAGTAGTGCTGTGATGAGTACGGAAGCCATGCTGAGTGTCTGCCATAAGGCGATTTTGGATTAGGTGATGCATGAATTGTCTATGAATAAAGTTTCCATAATCTTTGCAAGTGGAGAGAGTATAGCTATTGGCCTATAATTGGAGAATTCAGTAGAGCTGCCTCCTTTGTGAAGCGGGATTACATAGGATATTTTCCAGATGGTGGGAAATTTAGATTCTACCATGGTTCATTTGATTAGTTTTGAGACGGGGTAAGCAATAGCATCAGCTGATTTTTTGTAGGTACTTGGCAGGGAGTTGATCAGCAGAAAGTGTAGTGGGTTTCACTTTTTCAATCAAGGTACGGAGAAGTGAAGTGGTGACTGGTTGGCAGCTGAACGCAAGTAGGTTTCTAGGGGTGCTACTTTCAGGACCAGGGGATCTAGGAGGTAGATGGCTAGCTAGGGCTTGAAATGTCTCAGTAAAGAATTGGTCAAAACTATCAGAAACATCTTCAGGGGTTTTATCAATAGTAGCAGCAGGGATTGGGGTTGAAGTTTGTCCAGGATGTCTTATATATGACATGCCACCTGACAGGGTATGGCATTACTGGGTTCAGAGAGCTCAGTCCCCAGATTGGCTGTGTGGTGGCATCCGACACATGTGTTGTACGTTCCTGGCCAAGGGTGATGGCTGACTGCATACATGTGGCAGCTGTGACATTGCCACATGACTCACATAAACCACAACTGGACCATAGAGGTGATTCACAGGTTACCTTTGCACATGCTACCCTAGTAGTGTGATTGCCATGGTGAGTACCAACACATAGGGCCAATGGGGAACAACATACTGAAGGTGTGTATGTGTGGGTGTACCGCTACTGTTTCATAACACTGGCATATATGACTGCACACGTGGGTAAATGCCAGGTAAGACATGTGCAATGTGTCACAGGCAACGTACATGCGTACAGGACAGACAGTGACGTTCTGTCATGTGTAAAGTTGACATACGTATCGTACGCTATGCAGATGTCACTAGGAGTCTACAGAAGCACTGTAACTCTGCATTGCAGGTGTAAGCAGTGTTCCAGGAACTAGCGAACATGCATGCAAACAAAGCCACAGTAAGCAGGGCTGGAAGTAGTGCATTGTACAACAAAGAAGGGGCAACAATAACAGTAAGTAACAATGCAAATATGTAGGCACTATCAACATGTACCCAGGAATAGACAGCGCAGATGCCCATGGTAGAACTGATATTATGTCATAGTTATTTGTGATTTGGATTACATTGGTACTGCACACATATCTACATGTGCGAACATCCACATTGCATAGTCGTTGTGGGTAACTTGACACCATTACTGTACATGTCCACCATTGCATATCACTACTTGCGTTAGCTTCCCCCCTGTGCTACCAATGTATGCGGCTATCTGTTGACAACCTTACCACCGGCATGCAATTATGTGCAGCTGTTACACTTTGGTATGTACTATGGGTGCAGATAACAATTCAGGACATTCATACAGTTACTGCAGCAGGCATGCTGGGATATACACACAGTCATAGCAGCACACTGTACTGTTACCAACATGATACTACTAATACACTTCTATGTAGTCACCCTGTGCATCAGCAACATGTTTACCTGTTCCTGCAATGATGTTGGAGATTGCAGGAGGTGGCACAGTGTCATCATATGCACAGGGTGTCAATTAGGTATGCCTGAGTCAGCCACTGACACCACCAATTGACATGTGTGTGTATGTGTGTTGGTGAGGGGCAGCAGTACAGGGTGGGGCAGTGTTGGTGCAGTGTGTGCATGTATGTGGTCACCCTAGGTGTTAACATTTCGCATGTGTGTATGCACGCACACAGTTCCACCTCATGGCTGCCATATACAGGGGTTTGTGGACAGCCACAGACTGCACCTGGCAGGTCATACAGATCAGTGTCTGTGGGCACGGACATGGTACCTGTGCCTGGCAGGGATGCTACGGACCGTATCCAATACTAAGCCAGACTGGGTACTGTCATCAGAAGTGGGAGTGTGTTGACTGGACACAGGTCCCTGTTGGGACTGTCCAGAGCCATGTGCACATGGTCTCCTGGGGCGTTCCGATGACAGCACAGACCCAGCATTGCTGGGGCTGCTGCTGGCACTATGGGGACATGCACGAGCCTGTTGTCATCCGCGCCGACTGCCAGCTGCTGCTGTTGCCGGCATCTGACCCGCGTCGATGCATAGCGCCCACCATTGCCCTGGCTCATAGACATTTGGTTGTGGAACTGCTGTAATATGTCCCCACAACGTCTGTCTATGACATTGGTGAAATTATGGATAGCATCTGCAATGTCACGCATACTGTCTGTCATGGCTGTGTGACATGCTCTCAGCTCCCTCAGACCCTGTCTGGTGTACCTTTCCATATGCGACTGTGCCTGCATGACAGTCTGAAACATAGCTGAGGTTGACAGACCTCTTTGGGCATGTCAGCCAGAGGCAGTATGCCCACGGATGCTCCCACGAGAACCCATGGGCAACTGTCTGTGTGGTACCATCAGAGGACCCTGCCCATGGCTGCTGTGTGGGGATGCATGTGCCACAGGTACCACATTACCCTGGTCTATGCCCACTGTATCCTGTCCATCACCTAGGGACAATGGTGACAAAGGATGTACTGGCAGGATGACTGTGCGCAATGATGGGGTTGACAGCTGTGTACTGTCAATTGGCTGACCAATGGCGGACCCTGACACACCTTCCTGTACCATTACACAAATATCATCATTACCAGTACCCGTGGCACAAGATTCAGGTTCCCTGCTGCAGGTCACCAGAGCAGCACCAGAATCTGTGGGAGGAAGACAGGAAACACAGTTTACAGTCTCCAGACATTGTTGCCAGTGATGCACTTCTGCACACATGCACACATGGACACATGCACACATGCACACATGGACACAGGCACACATGCACACATGGACACAGGCACACATGCAGACATGCACACGTGGAAACATGCACACATGCACACATGCACACAGTCACACATGCACACATGCACACAGTCACACATGCACACATGTACACATGTAGACATGCACACCACGTGGACACATGCACATGTGGACACATGCACACATGCACACGTGGGCACATACACACATGGACACATGCACACATGCACACATGCACATGTGGTCACGTGTACACATGCACACGTGGACACAGGCACACATACACACATGCACACATGCACACGTGGACACAGGCACACATGCACACATGCACACGTGGACACAGGCACACCTGCACACATGCACACATGCACACATGGGCACAGGCACACATGCACACATGCACACCCTGCAGTATACACACAGAGCACTACTGAGTTACACTACTGTTACTAGCATTATCAGGACTATTATAGGTTATGTTAAACACACTCACCAGCATGGATGGCCTGCCTTGCTGTAACCCTGGAGGGACCTGCAGAAATGATGAGATTAATGTCAGTGGGCACAACTGTGCCATTGATATTGCATATGATACAGTGCAGTAGTACACCAGTTGCCTTTCACACGTCAGCTGCTGATATTGCCAGTATCACACATGCACAATTACATACTATGATGACAGATACACACCACGGACACACCTTACACATGCATAAACTAACAGTGTACAGAACAGTCAAGTGTACATATGGCATATTACCTGAACGCTCCATGTCGTGCTGCTGTGTGGATCCAGCCTGCATCATGATGCAGGTGTACTGCTGTTGCTGTTCTGGGGCTGGAGCCACAACACTTAGGAGTAGCCCCTCCAGTCTGGTGAGGGGGGGATGTGTGGCCACCCCACCTCCTGTGGCAACCTGTTGCCTGTGGATATCTGATGCACGGTGACGGACACTTCGGATTAAATCACTGCAGTGATGTCGTACCTGCTCATATGTCCTATTATGCGTGCCAATATCATTTACCCTATGGACAAGGTCTTGCCACAGTGCAGCCCTCTCCTGCTGATTCTGACTGGTGCGGGAAAACAGGATGTCATACTCCTGCACCAGGCTCTGGTGGATCTCCTCATCTTCCGCTGCAGAGTAGGCAGGATTACGCTGATGCGCCATCTCCTGGAAGAGAACACAAACAGGATATCAGAAGACTATGTCAGCAATATATGGCACACATACTATACATGATACTCATGTGTAGTGATATACTACTACTCCCATATGTTGCATGTCTGTGTGTCGTGGTGGATACACAGGTACATGGCCAGATATCAGTGCTCAGCCAACACCTGTGCAACAATACATGCCACATTCTACACAACATAGTAGCATGCCCCATCGGTCAGCACACACTGACAGGTCCAATGCACAACCTCACTCTGGGGGTTCATCCCAAGGTACTGTATGTGGGACGCCATCCACTAGTGTGATGTGGACACAAGTTATTCGGCCTGGATATACATATCCCACCACCGCCACCAGCACAGTAGACTACTTTGATATGTATGTGATTAGACAGTTATTCACTTGTTGGGACTGAGATGGTATCCATGCAGCACACTGGGCCAGTGGAAGCCACAACCCACACTGCTGACCCCTTTGCAAATGCTTACCACGGACATGCCACAGATTGCATGGAACTTGCACACACATTTCTAACCCAGACCCTATGCACAAAGGTTAGGCATCCTGTCCGGTGGACCCCAGACAGAGGCAGATTGTATAACAATAGCAGGAGGCTACTGCAGGACAGAGCACATTCACATTAAGGGAAGGCATCTGTGGTCAGCACTGGTACTATGCTACGGTCCATCATAACAATGGCCATGGCCTACTCTGGGAGGAAAATGGCCACAAACACTATGGATGACCACAAGGCCTTCTTCAGTTATGTTACACATATGGACGAAATGCCTCAGATATGCTCTGTGTTAATACACACCTACTTAACATTTGCCAAACACACGGATATTGGCAACAGTCTTGCAGACAGGTTCGGTGCACGTATTCCCCCTCCTTCTCCCCCACCAGTTGAAATAGTTATCACAGCTGTATGTAACCTCCCTATCATCTCACATGTCCAGGTGAGGGCCGCCCTCAGCAGAGCAGAACACACAGCATCACTGTGACCTCATGGTATCCCTGGATGTGTGCTACCTGCACTCCAAGAGGACATACAACCACATATAACACTGATAATTTATCTTGGCCGTACTACAGGATATGTACCTGGACAGTGGCATACAGCGACAGTGGTTCCACACCACTAAGGAGGCACCTCGACTGACCCTGGGAACTACCACATCATATGCATAACCGGCCTGGTCTGCTAAGCTATGGAATTATGCAGTATGGGATGCATATGCAGTGATATCGGGTACCTGCAGACACTTGTTCCCAGCCAGTGTGCCTTTGTGATAGGCTGATCCTGCCTTTTGAACCTGGCTGACCTTTCAAAGCACTCAGTACAGCCATTGCTGAGGGCAACGCACAGACAACTGCTGCCAGGATCATGGCCTAAGACTGATTGACATGTAATGTATGGTCATCCCCTTTTGGTGGAAGTACGTACACACAACATATCACATGGACATACCTATAGATACAGACCTATGACACATTTGGAGGGTTCACAGTATGCACACTATTAACCTGCTACTTTGCATTACCTGTGTTTGTCGCAGCTGGTTGCATTACCACTGCTTCTGATTGCTGCTGCTACTGTCACTGCTGACAGCTTAGAGTCACAGAGTCACAGTGTGTAGGTTTTTTTTTTTTTTTGTTCTCCCTCTCTCTCTCTCTCTCTCTCAGTTTTCTCTCTCCCCCTGACTGCTTCCAGACAGTGCAATGAATGTATTGCATGTGTGGAGTGTTAGTACTGGATGCTTTTGTAGGTATCTGCATAGGTCCATGTGATGGCCTCTGCACCAATTGTAAGCCAGAATTTGCTAATTGCATACAGCCAGTTGTGTACTGATTGCAGTTCTCACTGTGATTTCAGGTCAGTGCTATAAAAGGGTATGTGGGATAGGCACTGCCCTTTCAGATTGTAAGGGCGGGGACCATGCTGGTATGCTGTGGACACTGTTCTGTGAGTGTAAAGGTTAGTATCTCTCATGATTCAGGCTGTGTTGTAGATTCACATTTCTCCATTCCTCTCTCCTGTTCCCTGTAGTAAGTGTGTATGCACAATGACACCTACAACTATATATATATATATATATATATATATATATATATATATATATATATATATATATATATATATATATATATATATATATATATATATATATATATATATATATGTACATATACATACATTTATATATGTACATTAACTGACATTATTACCTACAGGCTAACAACTAGCATGTCTGTTTCTGTTCACACACTACTATTATGGGAATCCAGTAGTTTTGACAGTAATTCTACATGACATGTTTTGGGTACTACACATCCTATATTCCCTTTACATTCATCCCTACTATTACATGTTATATTTATTTTAGCACAATGTTCTTGTATAAGAGTCATGGCTTAGTGGTAGGTCATACAGACTAGTGTTTCCAAGGTCCTGGGTTCGGGACTGACAGTGGGATTTTATTTTGCTTTTGAACTGAGTACAGGACCTGTCAATCAAAGTGACTAAGGCACTTTTAAGCAGTTGTAATCGGGTTAGCACTGGTTTGCGCAGAGCTCACGCTTGCGCACTGGCGGTTAGCTCCGCTCACACACGCGCACACCCGCTTACAACCGCTTACCAGTGCTTACTCTGGTGCACACCCGTGCTATTTTCTTTGAAAGAAATGAAAATGGGGAGACAGGAAAGTGGTGAAAAAGGGGTCACAAAGAGGATAAGACAGTAGGGAAACAAGCTTGGGATTTGCAGGAGGGATGTAGGTAAGGCCCATAGCTGCCCATTTCTTCATCAGCAACAGCTGTGCATATGTATGTAATTTGGTGTGACATTTGAAACCTTCCACCCCTTAGAGAGGTGTCAGGACAACAATAATACTTGTTGTACAGCCAATTGTAATTGATAGATTCCATGTCCAGCAGACATGTGTGCGGAATGGACAGCTATGTATGGGGCGTAATTTTTTTGTGGCTACAGAGTGCCCTTTTTTTTTTTTTTCAGGTGAGAGTGGTATGTCAGGTGAAGGAAGTCGGTATAGCTGGGGAGGTAGGTTGGGTAGGTAAACAGACAAGACAAACAAGACGCATACAGGGGCGGTGTATGACACGTGTGGGGATTACACAATTGACGGACGGAGGTTTGGATATCCAGAGCCCATGAGCCCACAGATGGCAACAGTGGAACTGATATCCCCACCCATAGGCAGTTGCCACTGTTCCTTCACTGCCCAGGATGGGGCTGTGCTGGGGGCTGTGTAGGCCGGGCAACAGGCATGCCCGTAAGTTGTGCCACCCATGCCTCAAGCTGGCGTAGGGGCTCGAGAACAGAGTCCCGAATCTCCCTACGCACCACAGTCCAGATGCTATGGAGGGTGAGTGGTGGTTCTCCTCCGGCCACACTTGCAGAGGGGGGGCGAGCCCCATCCCCTGCAGCACTTCCACCCGCAGGTGGCACAGGGCCACCGGAGGAGGGTCCAGACTGGGCACTAGTGCCAGGTGCACTCGCCAGCTGAGGTGGGAGAGGTGGGTCCGCTGGAACCCACCTTCCCTGTCGTCCTATGTTTTGCATTATGTCATGACAGTTTGGGTTAGTGACATATAATACCATTCACAATTAGTTGTAACAGCATGCATTAGTATTCCCATTAACCAAACACCCAGATATTCACACCACTGAACAGCGTGCATAACACATGCATAATTTGAACAGCAATACACAGTCCAACAACATGCAGGGTTAATTGATGGCAACAGGCCATCAGGTTTGGATGTATGAACAGGGCAGATGCATCAATGGACATGCAAATATATATGACCCAACAGGACAAACGTCCAGGGGTGTTAATTGTGATTGCACATACTGGAATGGGTTATATGTGGTTATAGGGTGGGGTGAAGAAAATAATATTAACACCTTCAAATACCAATACATATGCTGTACATTTCTAATAGCTACAGATGTATACACACTACTGTTCTAACTACAGTTTCCTATATGATAACTATTTCAACTTGGTGATAGGACTGTTACTGCAACAGCAATATACATTTTATTGTTTCTTCATACACATTCATATCTAGCTTTGTTCAGCTACATCATCCTGCTACATTTGCTTTATATAGCTGTAGACAAGTGTGGATGTTTGGTATATCAGACAATCATCCTATCTGCATATTGCAGACTGAGAGCAACATATCCAGATTTTGGGATACACATTCCAGATGCAGCAACACTTTGAACAGATTTCGCTGTTTGGTTTTGATTCTCACATGCATTTCATTCTGTCTTGACTGCAGTATACTTTATTCAGGGGTTATTACTACTGTATTGCTGGATTCATGACACTTTCTCACACTCTCTCACTTGCTTTCATTTTACTATTCAGTATGGTACTTGCTTCTAGGCTTTATTGACATGTTTTACCTGTAGTTATTACAATCCTTTCCAGCAGTCTCACTTCTGTCATGTTTCAGTATTTCAACAGGGGTATGTTTCACACATGTGATTTCATCATCTTCTGCAGCTATACTTTTCAGCCTGCTGCAGGTTGTGTACTATTTTCTTATAGGTGGGGCATTTTTATTTCAGAATTCATGTCAGACATTTTCATTTTTCTGTTTGGCTTACAGGCTGCAACACACTTTTGTAATCAAGCAATACTTGCAGACACTTTCACACTGTTACTTGCACATTTTATTCCTTAGTGACTACACTGCACTCTTTTGCTGACTGTCATACTTTTATATTTCTATACAGTTACTGGTAGTGGATTACTGACCTGCCTGGTGGCGCAACTGCACCAGCCTATCGCCATAGGCTCTGCGGTTCGCAGAATGGACACCTGCAGCTGTAATATAAATGAAGTAATATTGGAATACACATCTCCATAATATCAGCTAGTTTAATTTCTTACATACATAATTAAATGTAACTTACTCAGTAGTGGGGCGTTGGGCATTTGCCGGGCCTCCTGGATCCAAAGGTTCAGTTGGTCCTGCTTGCATCTCTTCAGGTCCGCATGGTGTTGACGGACCTGCTCACCAGTCCTTGGAATCCCTGTGGCACTGGTGAGATCATGAGCCAACCGGTCCCACGCCTCAGCCCTGTATGCTCCCCAGAGGACCTGGCCCTGCATGAGTTGGGCCTCATGATTGTGGACTAGGAGCCAGACCATGTACCTGGACTCCTCAACGCCCCACCTCTGTGCTCGAAAGCAACTACCCTCTCCTACTCCTGTCATTCTGCCTGCAGTTCAGTTCTACAATCGTTTATGCTGTGTATTCCTGCCTATGGGGCTTATATAGTCCGTTTTTCCCGCACATATCTGTGATTGGCCATTTTGGAATTGTATCAACTTCAGTAAACCTGCATTGTCATGCTCCAGTTTGTATTCATTCCTGTATATTAGCTATTATTGCATTTATGGGTACTGCTGTCATGGCTTAGTGGTTTGGTACCTTGACTATGGTGTATAGTATCCTGGGTTCGAACCTGGCCACTACTTTTTATTTTTTATGACTGTCTAGACATGCTGAGGGGTGTGTCTGTGTAAAGGCAGTTTTGATACGGCTTGCTCAACATTGCCCGTCGGTTAGCTTGTTTGCGCAGTGCGCCGCTCGTTAAAGCGGGTACGCTGGTTTAAGCCTCATTTGGCTATCAGCACGCATATTACGCTCAGCTCAGTTAGGGGCACATAGCTTTAGTGTGTTAAACCACTGCTCAGCTACGGGCACTCATTTTGCACCAGTTAAACCACTGCTCACCTACGAGCAGATGCACTCACCCTGTTAAACTGTAGCTCAGCTATGGGCACATCTGGCATTTTTTATAGTTTTGTTACCTCACATTTCTTCAATATAAATGGGCTATTTCATTACATTTTACATAAAATGTGATTTTATTTGTACATATTTGTCAGGGACTTGTTTCGTGCTTATTTTGCTAAAAATAAAAATTGGTGTTGTGGGGGCTCGAACAATGAATGTCTGCTCTTCAGCCAACATCTCTACCGCTATGCTATTGCTTCTTGGCTTACTTTGCATATTTAGTTCTTATATCCTTTCCCACTGACTGCTAACTGTGGCTGCGCTACGGGCACACCCGCACAAACGAGTGCACTCATGGTTAAACATCTTTACAATTTAAAAAAAAATTATGAGATGTTCATTTGTACATTTTATGTTCGTAGTCTGTGGGGGCATGTGTTGTGTTGTGTTTATTCACATTTCCATGGACTCTGCTGTGGGTGTTTACTTTGGGCACTTTTCCTCTTCTGGGGGCGTGTCCGCTTACAGGGCTCGGCCTACGGATACGCCCCCTACTGTCTTACACGGACCGTGTTAGCCTTAGGTGTGATTCAGCATGCTCTCATGAATATGCAGAGCATGCTGACATCACCCCGTTTAACTGCAGCCTCCGTGTATGAGTTATAACTCTTACACGGAGGCTTCGTGAATCCTGCCCTAATGGGTAAACAGATGTTAAGCATGCCAGCAAATTTTGGTAATATTAGCAAAATAGTTTATTGTCTGGATGCTTCAACTGAAGTATAAATAGGTATCCAACTTTGACTCTTGGTCCATGGAATGAAAGCCCAGCATATATGGGAAAACCTCTGTCTACCTTTAATTACGTTTATTTCATGGATTTATTTTAACATTATATTACCATTACTAGACAGAGATTATTTGCAAAACAGATACTCAGAAATAAGATAAATATTGATTAGTGCAATTAGCTATATAGTATAGTAAAGCATTATTATTTAACAATAAGCTTATAAGAGATTGTATATACAGTATATTAACTGAGGGGTTCACTGTAATAACGTTTAAGTTTTATCCACTGGGTATCACCTTGTGGTAATTTATTTTAGCATATTACTTGTCTTTAGAATCAAAACCATATCTAATTTATTCCAAAGCAGAATTTTGCATTTAAAATTGACAAAAACTATGGCAAAATAAGAAGCACTTACCAAACTGGAGTTGAAAAGCACTGTCCATGAAATTGCTCTGATATGGTATTACAGTATTAACATATTTCATTTACATAAATAATGAATCAGCCTTTAGCTATCCAACAGACACTGCATGTTCTTGAAAATAAGTAGTTGGTTATTTTAATTAGAGACAAAGGTGGGTCAAAGCCTTGAAATGACAGTGTGACATTTCTCTAAAATCTAAAAAAAATGGTACTTCATGTTTACAACCTTCTAGCCACTGCTATAAATAAACAGGTGCACCATCTGATTCATTAGTTTTGCATATTTTGTAACTGTAGCTCCCATGAGCATAGTATTTATAGAAAACGTACTTTCTGCAATTCAAGAGATTGCTTCTCTAGTTGTTATTGACATAAAGTGTTAATGTAAGTGATAAAGTTGGAATCAGGCTTTATATTTTCATTATTGCACCTCACTGGGTCCTGTTCAATGACTAGCCTTCCTTTGCTTCATTTATTTTTTCTTTCCTCTCTCAGGGCAGGTGCCAGGCACCTTTCAATCCAAGTGAGAGCCCTACAGCCTAATTGTTCCCTGGCTAGAGGGCCTGATCTGCCCATTTGTTCCCCATACAGACAGGAATCAGGCAGCATGGAGTAGCCTGTATGCTGGACTCAGTAAGCTTCCACCCAACGTGAACACCAATCCCTTGTGGCAGATTTCTAGAACTGCAATAGATCTGCCTAGCCATGACAGTCATTAGTGCCTGGACATACATGCTTACCCCACTTACACATTACTGTTAGATTATACTTATCAGGCTCATACTCCATGCATATAGCACCTAATACTCCCCTAGGTGTCTTTTAAGTGGTGAGACAGAGCTGCTTCCCTCTACATAGGACGGCTAAGCCAGCAGTGACTGCTCACTTCTATGCTCATGCTTATCTCTTCCACTGCCCATGCCACTATTTGATCATGGTTTGTCTTGGTTGTAGTCAGGCCTTCATCCCTCTGCACCATGGGAGTGGTTTACAAAAATATATAAATATCAGTCTTCATAATTGAAACAACTTACACTGACTCAGCCCCACAAACTCACGAAAGTGGCACACCAAGATTAGTGAAAAATAAACAATTATCCACGCTGCAAATGACCTCATTAGCAAACACACATCGATAGCATGATTTACAGCAGTGAATGAATCCTTTGTCCAGTCACTGAAATCTCATGTATGAGCCAATGCATTGTGACAGCCATGACACCTGGAATGCTTTATTAAAGTTTTTTCAGCTATCTCCATGCCACAACTTATTTAGAACCAGGCTAATTATTTTTGCTCCATATAAACCTAAGCAATAATGCTTAAAGAAACTTTTCCTCACACTCTCTGCTATTACTTCATCTTTCTGATCCGGTCAAATCTCTCAACCACTTAGAGCAAGAAATCTGTACAAAGCCACAAATAATGTGAGGACAAAGTCCCAAAAATAGGGATACTTTTTAAATATTACTCTAACAAACTTAGAAAGTTGATAGACTAACAGGTTTTGCATTAGCACGAATTTTATAGAGGGTATAAAGTCTGAAACTTAAATGTCTGCCATTATTTTCTGATTTCAGTCCTCAATGATTTGCCAGTGATTTACCAGAAAATCACAATTTTATGAGAAACATGCCAAAAATATGAGGCAAATATATGAACATTCTGCAGAAATCTGGACAGTTGAGAGGTATGGATCAGTTACTCCTGCCACACTGTGGAACTTGGAACATCTGTGCAAGGAGGGCATTTATCCACAGAATATGTTACCTCACATTGTTACAAGTAGACTTTTAGCAAGGCTCTTTTTGCTTTTCCCACCATATTAAGGCAAATCTAAGATTTATATAGGGTTTTTGTTTAAATGGCATCCTTGTTTTTTTTTAATTTGTAAACAAACATGGCTTGGCTGCTTTACCTATTGGTAGTGTTAGAAAATGATGATTGCCACTTGCATTACATGCAGTAATGATGTTACTATCTAATAACCAAGATTCACTTGAGGCTGTTTCAAAATATTTGGCAGAGGAAAGATCGTAGAAAAGCCCACTGTCTTGGTACTGCTGTATAAGTGATATGATAACTTTGACTAACCAGTAATTAATTAGATCAGGGCTCACACCACCACCTCAACCTAACTCATTTCAATTTACATTTCTTTAAATCATTCAAGATATCAGTTTGAATAACTGAAAGCTGTTGACTTAGAGGAAGGACAAAAGTCTCAGTTTTGAAATGCAGAATTATCGTCTGACGTGTATTGTTTTTATCAAGGGCTATAACATATAAGGGAAGACTAATAGAACAATGCAAACAAGGTCAATTGTTGAAAACGTTTCAGTAAAGCATTTTCATAGGTTCATATATTCATAGGTAGGTAATAGGCTATTGGCCCTTGGGCCTATATAAGCCTAGCCAAAAAGGTACCCTGGCTTTTGCCACCAAAGAAAATTATTTTCCTGTGCCCCTGTCAAGCAGAGCCACAGAAGTGATCCCCCGGGGTGAATTTCCTATCTCCCATCCAGTCATCAAGACTTTTTCTTGAAGAGTGCTAATGAGGAGCTTTGTTTAATATAGATAGGTAGTTTGTTCCAAAGTATGGGAAGTCTCTGGGACAGGAATCTATCCCTCCAGCATGTTCTGTTCATTGTGGTGACAAGGTTTAGGTCCCTAGATCATGTAGCTCGGAGGGATTGGGATTTCTTTAAATGGAGCATGTCCAACAGCTCTGGGTTTGACATAGCTTTGTATGTTAGGCAGAGATCTCTTCTGAGTATGCGATATGCGACGAAGTAAAGCTTGAATTTTTTGAGACAGTCTGTATAGGGCATCTGTTTGAGGCCGGTAATCCTCTTTGTGAGGTATTTCTGTGGCATTTCCAGTTGTTGTAGATGTCTTGTGAGGTACATACCAAAAGGGGTGCTGCATTCTGTAATGGGTCTAATGAGTGACGAGTAGAGGGGAACAGTGACCTCTTTTTTCCTGGATGAGAAACCTTTTGTGATAAGGTGTGCCGTGTAGAAGGATTTCCTGACTACTGTGGCGATGTGATTATCAAAGGAGAGACTACTGTCCACCTGTGTCCCAAGGTCTCTTATCACACTTTCGGTGTTAAGTAGACTACTGCCTATGTGGTAGTTCATGGATACAGAGTTTTACCAACAGGGATGATAATGCACTTTTTGGCATTGAACTTGAGGCCATAGCTTTGACACCATGCATCTGTCTCAGTGAGGACCTTTTGTAGGATGTCCACATAGGTTCATAGGATGGCACTAGGCTATCAGGCCTAGGGCCTATACAAGCCTAGCCATAACAATTCCCTGGATATTTCTTCCTGTAATATTTACTTCCCTGTTACTTCCCATCATTAGGAGTTTTGATTATGGCTCCTAGTTTTCAGTCATCTGTGAACTTCATTAGCCAAAGACCTTCTGTGTTAGCCTGTACTTCAGAGAAGTAGATACCAAACAGGAGAGGACACAGGACTGAACTTCGTGGTACTCCACTTGTCACTGGTCTGAAGTCAGATTTGGAGTCTGCTACTTTCACAGTGTGGGTTCTGTCAGTGAGCCAGTTGGCAACCCATCTTGTGACATAGGGATTTATACCTAGTTTACTGAGTTTATCTATAATTCCAGAGTGGGGGATGGTGTCCAAAGTCTTGGCAAGATCTAGATAGGCTGTGTGAACCACCTTACCCTCATATGCAGCTTTGGTGACCACTTCAAAGAAGTCTATCAGGTTTAGGAGACATGGTCTGCCTTTTACAAACCTGAACTGGGTGGGTCCAGAGTTTGGAGATTACCAATGTCATTGTTTATAAGTTCCATGATGATACGTTCCATGGCCTTGCAGACCAGGCTCGTCAGGCTAATGGGGCGGTAGTTCCTGGGGTCCATGGTGGCTCCCCTTTGTGGAGAGGGATAACAATCACTGTGCGCCATTCAGTGGGCACAAAGCCTGAGGTGAGGCTATGATTGAACATGGCACTTAGGTGGGGTGCCAGTTCATTCTGTAGTTCATGTAGAACATAACCTGGGGTGTTGTCAGGTCCCATGAATGCTGTGTTCTTGGCTTTGGAGAGTGTGATTTTTACCTGTGCAGCCGTGATTACAGGAACTTTGCATTCTTCCTGTATAGAGATTGGCCCTTTAGGGGGTGAGAGGGGGGGGGTAAAGTTAGCACTGAATCTGGTTGCCAGGATGTTGGCAATATCAGTTGGTTCTGTATATTTAGTGCCATTGTGCTGTAACTCAGAGCAGATCTGAGTGTTGCCATTAAGATTCTTGACATAGCTATAGAATGCTTTGTGGTTGTCTTTAGAATCAGTGGCGATTTTGTTTTCGTAACTAGCTTTGGAGGATTTTATGAGGGATCTCAGCTTCTTACTGAGGCTGTCCAGGGAGTTCCTCCAATCATGGGATTTTACTCTTTTTTGCAAAAGTTTCTTTCTTCTGTTGTAGAGTTTGTTTATGACAGGGGACCACCAGATTGGCTTCCTTTTTTTGGAGGATAGCATCTTGGTTCTGTTAGGGATTGCACGATCCATGCACTTGTGTAAGTGCTTATAAAGTGAATTTGTCTAGGATTCAGCAGTCATGCCTCTATTGTCTGTCTGCATGGGTGTCATGAAGTTTGCCATTTCTGTCTTAAGAAGCGTGAATTTGGCTTTGGAGAAATTTTTTACGGTGTTTTCCCTAATGGGTGGTGGGGGCGGTATGTGGAAGTCTAGGCTGATTAGCTTGTGGTCGGATCTGACCAACGAGGAATTGACCTCTGGTGTGGAACACCAGTTGCCCATGTTGGTAATGACCAGGTCTAGGATATTGGATTGCTACATCAAACCCCATTGGTAGCCATGTTGTGGAAAACAGCCTAAAATTACAAATAAAGCATTCAGAGTGATTCTGAGGTGTTAAAATAGGTCAGGAAACAAAGACAGAATGAAAAAAAAAAACAGATTATTTTAGTTACAGAGTGGATTTTTTATTTAAACTTGTTTTCTGCATGGGGCCTACCCCACAAACTTATATATGCTAAATCTGAGATTGCTACATCTCAGAGAAAAGGGAATATTCTGATAAATGGTCATCTTGTACTTAATATAGGAAAGTCCTCATTATGGACTCATTACCATGTCTCTGAATCAAACAGTGCTCTGTCAGATTTGGTTAAGCTAGTGTTGTCCCTAATAGCCATGCAGTGCATTAGCAACCCCCCACAAGTGTGTGTATACACACTCCTGCATACACGGTCACACACACACACACACACACACACACACACACACACACACACACACACACACACACACACACACACACACACACACACACACACACACACACACATGCAATAGATCTGCCTAGCCATGACAGTCATTAGTGCCTGGACATACATGCTTACCCCACTTACACATTACTGTCAGATTATACTTATCAGGCCCATACTCCATGCATATAGCACCTAATACTCCCCTAGGTGTCTCCTAAGTGGTGAGACAGAGCTGCTTCCCTCTACATAGGACGGCTAAGCCAGCAGTGACTGCTCACTTCTATGCTCATGCCTATCTCTTCCATTGCCCATGCCACTATTTGATCATGGTTTGTCTTGGTTGTAGTCAGGCCTTCATCCCTCTGCACCATGGGAGTGGTTTACAAAAATATATAAATATCAGTCTTCATAATTGAAACAACTTACACTGACTCAGCCCCACAAACTCACGAAAGTGGCACACCAAGATTAGTGAAAAATAAACAATTATCCACGCTGCAAATGACCTCATTAGCAAACACACATCGATAGCATGATTTACAGCAGTGAATGAATCCTTTGTCCAGTCACTGAAATCTCATGTATGAGCCAATGCATTGTGACAGCCATGACACCTGGAATGGTTTATTAAAGTTTTTTCAGCTGTCTCCATGCCACAACTTATTTAGAACCAGGCTAATTATTTTTGCTCCATAAACCTAAGCAATAATGCTTAAAGAAACTTTCCTCACACTCTCTGCTATTACTTCATCTTTCTGATCCGGTCAAATCTCTCAACCACTTAGAGCAAGAAATCTGTGCAAAGCCACAAATAATGTGAGGACAAAGTCCCAAAAATAGGGACACTTTGTAAATATTACTCTAACAAACTTAGAAAGTTGATAGACTAACAGGTTTTGCATTAGCAATTTTTCTAGAGGGTATAAAGTCTAAAACTTAATTGTCTACCATTATTTTCTGATTTCGGTCCTCAATGATATGCCAGTGATTTACCAGAAAATCACAAGTTTATGAGAAATAGATCAAAAATATGAGGCAAAAATATGAACATTCTGCAGAAATCTGGACAGTTGAGAGGTATGGATCAGTCACTCCTGCCACACTGTGGAACTTGGAACATCTGTGCAAGGAGGGCGTTTATCCACAGAATATGTTACCTCACATTGTTACAAGGAGACTTTTAGCAAGGCTCTTTTTGCTTTTCCCACCATATTAAGGCAAATCTAAGCTTTATATAGGGTTTTTGTTTAAATGGCATCCTTGTTTTTTTTTAATTTGTAAACAAACATGGCTTGGCTGCTTTACCTATTGGTAGTGTTAGAAAATGATAATTGCCACTTGCATTACATGCAGTAATGATGTTACTATCTAATAACCAAGATTCACTTGAGGCTGTTTCAAAATATTTGGCAGAGGAAAGATCGTAGAAAAGCCCACTGTGCGGTACTGCTGTATAAGTGATATGATAACTTTGACTAACCAGTAATTAATTAGATCAGGGCTCACACCACCACCTCAACCTAACTCATTTCAATTTACATTTCTTTAAATCATTCAAGATATCAGTTTGAATAACTGAAAGCTGTTGACTTAGAGGAAGGACAAAAGTCTCAGTTTTGAAATGCAGAATTATCACCTGACGTGTATTGTTTTTATCAAGGGCTATAACATATAAGGGAAGACTAATAGAACAATGCAAACAAGGTCAATTGTTGAAAACATGTTTCAGTAAAGCATTTTCATAGGTTCATAGGTTCATAGGTAGGTAATAGGCTATTGGCCCTTGGGCCTATATAAGCCTAGCCAAAAAGGTACCCTGGCTTTTGCCAGCAAAGAAAATTATTTTCCTGTGCCCCTGTCAAGCAGAGCCACAGAAGTGATCCCCTGGGGTGAATTTCCTATCTCCCATCCAGTCATCAAGACTTTTTCTTGAAGAGTGCTAATGAGGAGCTTTGTTTGATATAGATAGGTAGTTTGTTCCAAAGTATGGGAAGTCTCTGGGACAGGAATCTATCCCTCCAGCATGTTCTGTTCATTGTGGTGACAAGGTTTAGGTCCCTAGATCATGTAGCTCGGAGGGATTGGGATTTCTTTAAATGGATCATGTCCAACAGCTCTGGGTTTGACATAGCTTTGTATGTTAAGCAGAGATCTCTTCTGAGTATGCGATATGCGACGAAGTAAAGCTTGAATTTTTTGAGACAGTCTGTATAGGGCATCTGTTTGAGGCCAGTAATCCTCTTTGTGAGGTATTTCTGTGGCCTTTCCAGTTGTTGTAGATGTCTTGTGAGGTACATACCAAAAGGGGCGCTGTATTCTGTAATGGGTCTAATGAGTGATGAGTAGAGGGGAACAGTGACCTCTTTTTTCCTGGATGAGAAACCTTTTGTGATAAGGTGTGCCGTGTAGAAGGATTTCCTGACTACTGTGGCGATGTGATTATCAAAGGAGAGACTACTGTCCACCTGTGTCCCAAGGTCTCTGTTAAGTAGACTACCGCCTATGTGGTAGTTTATGGCTACAGAGTTTTTACCAACAGGGATGATAATGCACTTTTTGGCATTGAACTTGAGGCCATAGCTTTGACACCATGCATCTGTCTCAGTGAGGACCTTTTGTAGGATGTCCACATAGGTTCATAGGATGGCACTAGGCTATCAGCCCTAGGGCCTATACAAGCCTAGCCATAACAATTCCCTGGATATTTCTTCCTGTAATATTTACTTCCCTGTTACTTCCCATCGTTAGGAGTTTTGATTATGGCTCCTAGTTTTCAGTCATCTGTGAACTTCGTTAGCCAAAGACCTTCTGTGTTAGCTTGTACTTCAGAGAAGTAGATACCAAACAGGAGAGGACACAGGACTGAACTCCTTGGTACTCCACTTGTCACTGGTCTGAAGTCGGATTTGGAGTCTGCTACTTTCACAGTGTGGGTTCTGTCAGTGAGCCATTTGGCAACCCATCTTGTGACATAGGGATTTATACCTAGTTTACTTAGTTTATCTATAATTTCAGAGTGGGGGATGGTGTCCAAAGCCTTGGCAAGATCTAGATAGGCTGTGTGAACCACCTTACCCTCATATGCAGCTTTGGTGACCACTTCAAAGAAGTCTATCAGGTTTAGGAGACATGGTCTGCCTTTTACAAACCCGAACTGGGTGGGTCCAGAGTTTGGAGATTACCAATGTCATTGTTTATAAGTTCCATGGCCTTGCAGACCAGGCTCGTCAGGCTAATGGGGCGGTAGTTCCTGGGGTCCATGGTGGCTCCCCTTTGTGGAGTGGGATAACTGTCACTGTGCGCCATTCAGTGGGCACAAAGCCTGAGGTGAGGCTATGATTGAACATGGTACTTAGGTGGGGTGCCAGTTCATTCTGTAGTTCATGTAGAACACAACCTGGGGTGTTGTCAGGTCCCATGAATGCTGTGTTCTTGGCTTTGGAGAGTGTGATTTTTACCTGTGCAGCCATGATTACAGGAACTTTGCATTCTTCCTGTATAGAGATTGGCCCTTTAGGGGGTGAGAGGGGGGGGTAAAGTTAGCACTGAATCTGGTTGCCAGGATGTTGGCAATATCAGTTGGTTCTGTATATTTAGTGCCACTGTGCAGTAACTCAGAGCAGATCTGAGTGTTGCCATTAAGATTCTTGACATAGCTATAGAATGCTTTGTGGTTGTCTTTAGAATCAGTGGCGATTTTGTTTTCGTAACTAGCTTTGGAGGATTTTATGAGGGATCTCAGCTTCTTACTGAGGCTGTCCAGGGAGTTCCTCCAATCATGGGATTTTACTCTTTTTTGCAAAAGTTTCTTTCTTCTGTTGTAGAGTTTGTTTATGACAGGGGACCACCAGATTGGCTTCCTTTTTTTGGAGGATAGCATCTTGGTTCTGTTAGGGATTGCATGATCCATGCACTTGTGTAAGTGCTTATAAAGTGAATTTGTCTAGGATTCAGCAGTCATGCCTCTATTGTCTGTCTGCATGGGTGTCATGAAGTTTGCCATTTCTGTCTTAAGAAGCGTGAATTTGGCTTTGGAGAAATTTTTTACGGTGTTTTCCCTAATGGGTGGTGGGGGCGGTATGTGGAAGTCTAGGCTGATTAGCTTGTGGTCGGATCTGACCAACGAGGAATTGACCTCTGGTGTGGAACACCAGTTGCCCATGTTGGTAATGACCAGGTCTAGGATATTGCATTGCTACATCAAACCCCATTGGTAGCCATGTTGTGGAAAACAGTCTAAAATTACAAATAAAGCACTCAGAGTGATTCTGAGGTGTTAAAATAGGTCAGGAAACAAAGACAGAATGAAAAAAAAACAGATTATTTTAGTTACAGAGTGGATTTTTTATTTAAACTTGTTTTCTGCATGGGGCCTACCCCACAAACTTATATATGCTAAATCTGAGATTGCTACATCTCAGAGAAAATGGAATGTTCTGATAAATGGTCATCTTGTACTTAGTATAGGAAAGTCCTCATTATGGACTCATTACCATGTCTCTGAATCAAACAGTGCTCTGTCAGATTTGGTTAAGCTAGTGTTGTCCCTAATAGCCATGCAGTGCATTAGCAACCCCCCACAAGTGTGTGTATAC
This sequence comes from Protopterus annectens, assembly GCF_019279795.1. NCBI lineage: Eukaryota > Metazoa > Chordata > Ceratodontiformes > Protopteridae > Protopterus > Protopterus annectens. The sequence continues at coordinate 1,132,539,507 of NC_056733.1, read as the reverse complement.
ACACTCCTGCATACATGTACACACACACACACACACACACACACACACACACACACACACACACACACACACACACACACACACACACACACACACACACACACACACACACACACACACTGATACATACATACAAACACAGTCACTCATATTCAGAGAAGTGCTTGTGTGCACACAAACAAATACATACACTGAGACACACTCACACACATGCACTCATATACACATAGACATGCAAACACTCACACACATACACTCACTCATCCACACACTTGCACGCAAGCTCCAATACACATACATGCATATATACACACAGACATGCACACACTCAGACACATACACTCACTCATCCACACGCCTGCACACATGCTCCAATACACATATGTACATATATACATACAAATACACACACCAGACACACACACACATACACTAACACACTTACACAGATAAACTTACTCATTCACAAACCTGCCCATATGCTGCACTACACACACACACACACACACACACACACACACACACACACACACACACACATGCAGATACATACAAACTAACACACATACACTCAGTAATTTACATACCCGCACACATGCTCCAATACACATACACACACATATACAGGCTTGGCATCCTTTACTTGTGTGACCTCTCAGATAGGCACTCGTAGCTACACACAGACACCTATTCATTCATTCTTGCTCCTCCAGACATGTCCACACACATATCCATGCACACATACACAAACTGACCCTCACTCCCAACCCCCATGGATTAACTGCAATTACCAGCAGCACAAGTATTCCCATGGGAATGAATGGGTAAATGCTGTCTTTTGATAGGTCACTTTTTGTTTTCCTAAAGTGATATTTTACTCAACTGAGTGATTCTCTTAATCACTTAGTAGAGCACAGCAGTAGCTGCACATGGCTAATTAAGGAATAATTCTTGACTGAGTGTGGGCATATCAGTATTTACCCACAGTCACGCTCGTGATCAAACAAAACATGGGTAAATACTGATAAACCCACACCCAGTTGTGCAGTATTCCTATTATACAATGACATTATTTAAGAAAGAAATTGCTCACATTTCTAAAAAAATGTTTTGTATAATCCCCGTTATTCCTTGTTTACTAATGTACTATCAGCCATATGGGATTTAAGTTTTTACTCTTGCACAGTACATCAGTACAGTGCAGAAGAAAGAATCTTTTTTGTTATTTTTTTTAACTGCTGAAATTTTCTGAGAGACAGGACATAAATACAAGGAAAATCAGGTACATTTCTGATTGTTTTGTTTTGCAGAACAAACCTGATTTTTCTCGTATTTTGATTTTGCCCAGCATATGCCAATAGAAAGTCTGGCTGCTCAATGGTATTTCAGCAGCCAGACTTTTTCTATTGCTGTATTCTCAATTTACAATGAGTACACTGACCAATAAGCATGCTCATTTTTGAAAAGCAATGAGTAGTCTTTGTATAATTAAGATTAGCCACTTACATTGACAGCTTCTCCATTGAGACTGTCCTCCATGCTACAGTGTCATAAGGGGAAACTTCAGAGGTAGAGTGGTCTGTGAGGCAGAAAGTCTTAAGACAATGCAGAATCCTTCTGGGATATAGCTTCCACATTGTGGTAAGTATTTCTGAATTCTTGCTTTTGTTATACACCTTTGACAGCTGTCTGTAACACTGTTGTTGTGTCTTTGGCTTTTCCTGGTTAGGGGTCATCACAGCGGAACTCCGGTCTGCTAATGATTGGCAGTAGATTTTTATGTGCCGAGTTGCCAGCTCTGACGCACAACCTTCAACGAAGGTACGCCCATTCATGCATGTCTCCAGACAGAAGACGCTCTAGCTGAGAATAGAACGGGACAACGTCTTACTGTCAGGTGACAACGCTACCACAGCACCACCACCGCAGTAGCTGTCTGTAACACTAATGACTTTAAATGCATTTAGACACTTTGCTCTGTCACACTTTCTGTTTGTAAGTGTGTCAGAGAGTAAATAGTTCTGACAACAAGTTTTAAATCAGATATACCTGTTTGCTGAAGCTGTTCTAAGCTGCAGAGAAACTGACCTACTGCCTGCTGTGATATTGGGAAAAGATAAATATTGTCTCTGCTCTTCTCATTTAATATATAACACTAATCTGAACAACTGTTTTTTCCCTCCCACCTGCTCAGTTCTTGTGGTGGTCTTAAGTCTTGGTGGCTTTGAGTTGCCAGCCTCTGGTATAAAGTTGATACTGGACACTCCCCTCCAGTCACACTACATCAGCTCATTCTACTGTTTATAGTGAGTGTGATGCCCATGCACTGTCCCAGCAATTAAGGAGCCTCAATCCTCACCACTAACACCAGTGAGGGGCGTCCATATAGGGAAAGGCTAAAAAAATACACACACAGTAAAGTAAAATTTCCCTTAAGAGCACACAGAGGTCACAGTCAGTCTGGGGCTGGTTTATCCCTTTCTTCCAGGTCCCCAGTAAGACTCCCCACTGGCACAGCTATAGGGTCCAGATCTCAGCCTAGTGGGCAAGCTAAAATCTCCAGCACCCTCTCTGTCCAACCAGTGCTTCATGTCCCTGCCCAAGTAGCTGACACACACACACTTTGAGATAAAAGTTTATACAACCACACAGACACTCCTGGGGAAGGATGGCACAGGTTCTCCAGCTGTGCCCCTTTTACCTCGAATATACGGTAGAAATCACTGCCACCACCCAGCTAATATTTATCAGCTACTCAAAGACCCTTATTAAAGGGTGTCCAATTATTACTGTGCAATATTATTATCCAAATGGTAAGTGTGACCAAACAGTCAAGACTTATTTGGAGTGACTTGGTAAAGTATCACTATATACATGCAATGTACTCTTAGAGCTTAAATTATCTCTACACAAAACAGTCACAGTTGAAAGGTTTAAAAATATTTAATAATAAATAATAAAAACACAAGACAATACTTCTTACTACACAGTGTTAGTCAAGAGTTCAGAGATCACAGAGAAATACTTAAAAATAATACAGTATAACAAGGTTTTGGAGGGTGGCCTAATGTTTAAGGTGCTTGCCTTGCAAGCACAAGGTGTGAGGTTTGAATCTCACAAGGGATAACTGGCTAGGCTTAAAATGGCTCGCAAGGGCAGTTAGCTTAGTACTAATCTATGAACCTATGAAGTAGAAAAGTTCTGACATAGAAAACAAACTAGTCTGATCTTCCTATTTCCTAGCTATATCTAAGAGAAAACACAGTTCTAAACTCCTACTTACATACAGTCACAGGCAGTGCTGGTGATGTTGGATGTTCTCAAGACAAATGCTCTAATGCTCTCATTCTTTCTCTCCTTAAATTGCTAACACAGTACCACTTATTCATTTCAGATTACATCATTTCTTTCTGGTTTCCAGGCTAACAGACTCTCAGAGGTTAATAGCCTCTTTGATCTTGCAGCTGGTCAGGAACCAGAGCAATAAAAGAAATTATACATGCAAATTCTAGCTATTAACTCTAGCCTCAAAACAATAGGCAGAATTCCTTCATCCAGACATGTCGGCTCGGAGCCCTGAGATCAAAGACAGTCATAAAATGCTTGACTTAGCTTTCTTACAGCAGAGTGCACTGTTACATTTTTGCAGTTCAATATCCAATGCAGTCTTTTCACATTTAAGAGAACAAGCCTGTGGCTTACATTAATATTTACAAATGACAGAATTATCTACAAAATCCTATCTGGCTAGACTGGCAGCCTTTACCTATATTCACAGTGAGAACTTAGCAAAGGCCCCCCCTTTAACTTCTGAATATTGAATTATCTCATTATCTTCTGTCTCTACACTTTCTACTAAAAAAAAAAAAAAAAAAAAAGCTGTTTCCTGCCTTTTCTATAACTAGTCTAGTCCAGATACAGATTTGCTGTATTCTGGACTGTTTCTAAGCTTCTGAGATCTGCTAGTTCTCTCCTCTCCTGCACTTTTACTAGCTTATTAGTTTAGCACCTTAATAGACTTCTTGTAGCAATTATTGTAGCACACAAAAGTGCTACCAGCACTAAACGTTCTACAAGGAAACTCCTGTACTTATTATTATTAATGCCCACCTCTCCAGGCATGTCAAAAAGTCAGTTCCTTCTGCTTTCTCCTGTTAACCTGGTGAACTTGGGCATCCTGAGGCAATGTAGTAACTGCCTCATGTACACTGATAACCCTCTCCTCTTACCTCCCAATACTCAGACCTGCGAGAGATGCATTTATATATCCAAATTGGAAGCCACATACTCTCCAGCCAAGACTGGAATAGCTAGTCAAGAGGAGAAGGTCAACCATTGCACCACACCACATGGAACACATAGCTCCTCCAGAACACACACACCAGCACTGACTTCACATAAAAACACAAACCACACACCCACCTTCACGGAAGCTCTCAATAAAAATCTATCCAACCAGGAGAGACCTCCAAGGCAGAAATGCATTCAACCACCACAACATAACACTAATCACGAGACACATAACCCTCCTAAACAGTGTACCACTCAACCAAAGCCCCTAGGGCAAAACAGCATGCCCAACACACTAGTCATAGGTGATTTGTTAGTGAGGCACACCGATATCCCTCTCACTAGGTTGAATAAGGAGAAAGTAACAGTCAGCTGCCTGTCAAGTGCCAGGATCCGCCACATAACCCACCCACTCAGGTCCCTCAACAACAGGTACAAATATGACTCTGTCATTGTACATGTGGGTGTGGATGACCTATGACATACCTCCCTAGACTACATGAAAAGAGACATGAAGGAGCTCTCGGATTATGTAGCCCAGGTGGGTATGACCCTAGCCCTGAGCAGCCTTCTACCATCACCCAGAATTATATCATAGTACAAGCAGAAAATTATTGATTTTAACAATTGGCTAAGTTTCTGGTGAAATTCAAAGGGGATTCAGTATCTGTCTGCCTGGGATGACATGATTGACAGACCTTGATGCTTTGCCAGAGATGGCCTGCATCTGTCACCTCTGTGCTTCCGAATACTGGCCACGGCTCTTGCCACCTTTATAGTGCTTTTTTTAGGTGGTGTTTCAAAGACCAAATTACCACCGTAACAGCTACAAACAAATGCAATCTGAGGGTCATGCTGCTCAACACTAGAAGTCTAAATCTCAAAATGCACTTGCTCAAAGCACTCCTTAAAATGAAGAACATTGACATTGGTGCTGTAACAGAGACCTGATTCAAGGCAGCAGGGAAAGCACCCCTGCACTACCAGGCTATAACTCATTCCACACCTTTCTGCCCCAGAACTTGGACCGAAGCTCCAAAGGCAGTAGTGTTTCCATATTCATAAAGGATGGGCACAACTCCAGATTGGTAGCCCAACATAACACATTAGAGATACTTCAGGTGCAGCTAACATTGGGTAAATCAGCGATTCAGGTCGTAGCCTGCTATAGGTCCCCAACCATGTCCCAAGACGCATGGTCCAAGTTCTTAAGCACCATGGAGAATATGAGGGTCCAACCTAACACACACATACTGGGCGACTTCAACTACCCCTCCATTAACTGGGAAAACTACTCATGTATCAATTCACTTGCCCAACGTTTCCTGGAATTCATTAATTCCAATACCCTGGACATTCTTACCCCCACTAGTGGTAGCAACATCCTTGGCCTGGTCATTACTAACATGTGCGACCATTGCTCTATACCAACTCCTCCCTGATTAGATCCAACCACAAACTAATCACCTTGGAAATCTACATCCTTCCCACCCTCCCAGCAAAGGTAATCACCATGAAAAACTTCTCCAAAGCTAACTTTGGGCTCCTAAAAACAGGTGGGTAACTTCACAGCACCCATGCAATTCAAGAACAGCTGCATGACCACTGAATCATAAACTAATGCCCTGTACGAACATATACACAAATGCATGGATCTCACCATACCCAATAGAACCAAGGTGCTTTCCTCCAAAAAAAGGAAGCCAATCTGGTGGTCCCCTGCCATAAACAAACTACAACAGAAGGAGGAAACTGATGTGGAATAAGATGAAGTCTCAAGACTGGAAAAACTCCCTTATCAGCCTCAACAACAAGTTGAGATCCCTCATCAAATCCCCTAAAGCTAGCTATGAAAACAGAATTGTAGCAGATATTAAAGACAACCACAAGGCCTTCTATAGTTATGTAAAGAATCTCCACGGCAATACCGAGATATGCTCGGCGCTATTGCACAATGGCACCTCCTATACCGAGCCAACAGATCTCACCAATATACTGGCTGACAGATTCATTGCCAACTTTAACCCTCTCTCCCCCACCAAAGGACCAATCACAATACCAGTAGATTGCCAGGCACCCAGTATTACTGCTGCACAGGTTAAAACAGTACTGTCCAAGGCCAAGAATACAGCTTCTATGGGACCTGACAATATCCCTGGCTGTGTTCTAAATGAACTACAGAGTGAACTGGCACCTCACCAAAAGGACAAATATCAATCCCAACAGAGTGCTGCCCCCCTGACATCTCAGGTGATGCCTGTGAGCCGCCTTCAAGCAAAAAACACAGCATCAATGGGACCAGATGGTGTCCCGTGGCAAGGCCTGAAATGAACTCCAAGAAGAGCTAAACCCAAACATAAAAACTGCCTTCAAACAGCTATACAGATAATAAAGACTTAAAGAATGGCATACAGCAACCTAGTCTCTCCACAAAGGTGGTGGGTCAACTGGAAACCTCCTTCCCATAAATCCTGGCAACTGCCTTGGTCTGCCAAGCTTAAGGAAAGATGTGGAAGGATCATCAAATAAGGATGGGAAGACATTGGGGACCTCCAGACACTGGATCCTACCCAGTTTTTGGATGATCCTGCCGAGGGCTCTGGTCCCTGGTCGTTGGACTTTTTTTCTTTGAAAGCAGTTAGCGGGGAAGGTGGATTTCACAGCAGGTTCACCTACCAAAGCCTCGCTCGACGATAAACGGTGGTCATAGCCCCACTGGCACCTTAGATGGCAAACCCAGCTTAAATATAAACCCCTATGTCACTAGATGGGTTGCAACACACTCAAACCCCACTTAGTTAGAATTGCCATGGAATTGTCAAACCATAAACCAGTTACAACACAAGGCTCACAAGGCCCAGTCCTCTCCCCTCCCTTCTTGATTTCCTCGGTATATTGGCCAAGGCTCCAGGGGTGCGACTGTGGCTGACCAAGTTCAAAAGATGGGATGACTGCAATCGCCTCCAGCATCTCCAACCCGCCTCAACAAAACATCCTCCAAAACACCCAATAGAAACAGACAACTGGTGCCAAAAGGCAGCACTCAAGCTAAATGCCAAAAGTGTCTACAAAATCTTTTGGCAAAAACAAAGTGCCACAAATTACCATACAGGTGGATCCAATTAAATGAAGAAGTCTCATTTGACAAGGACCCTCAAGTGACAACCAAACATTTTTTAAAGCACACAACAACAAACAGGTTGAAACATCAAGATAGCCACCTAATCACAGCAATCTAGATTCAAGATTTCATCGGCCATCAATTCATCCTTTCTCTGTCCCCATCCAGAGAGCATAATGCCCACCCTTCCCCTACCTCTTACCAGGAACCTGCAGCCTGCCCTTTTCCCAAAGTAAGAAACCAAGGACTCATCAAAGGAACAGATGCCATGCGCTGAGCAAAATGTTGCTCTCCAGCTCTACTAACTCCAAGTCTGCTGCACTCTGCGCAAATAAAGCTGTCCCAGCGGCCTCCAGCTACTTGGACGTCGCACCTCAGAAAATCCGATCCATACAAACTCACCAACAGAGACTTGAACCTCTAATCACAAATAATAGAAAGCACTGGAGTAGTTGATGAGGTAAATAAGACAGCCTGAACTCAGGAATAAGGTGATCCAGGATCCATCAGAGTCCCAGAGTGACTCAGGTCTGGAATATTAGAGTGGTGGATGGGAGATCGAGAAAAAGTGATGACAGATGAGATGTGGAGATGTGGTGGAGGGCACAGTATACTGTGTCACTGTTAGACAGAGGCACAGTATAGTTAACTCAAAAAGGCATAGCAAAATTAATTTAAAATGGGTGCCAAACCGAAATAGCCTCGTTAAGCTAGTGAGAGGGCCCTATAGCATGTGTGCCCTGTTCAATCGCAGCCTCACCTCAGGCATTGTCCATAGCGAATGGTGCACTGCTACAGTCATCCCTCTCCACAAAGGAGGAGTGACTAGAGACCCTGGGACTATCGCCACATTAGCCTGACAAGTCTGATATGCAAAGCTATGGAACACATCATCATGGACCTAATAAACAAGGCTATAAGGAATCTCCAAACTCTGGGTCCCACACAGTTTGGTTTTGTGAAAGGAAGATCATGCCTGCTCAACCTGGTTAACTTCTTTGAGTCAGTCACCAGAGCTGTGGATGAAGGCAAGGTGGTTCAAACATTCCCCACTCAGGAATCATAGAAAAACTCACTAAGCTAGGCATCAACCCCTATATCACTAGGTGGGTTGCAAACTAGCTCACAGATAGAACCCACAGTATGAAAGTAGCCGACTCCAAGTCAGACTGCCGACCAGTCATGAGTGGAGTCCCACAGGGTTCGGTCCTGGATTCTCTCCTGTTTGGTATCTAAGTCCAGGCCAACACGAAGGGACTCTGGTTGACAAAATTCACAGATGATTGCAAGTTGGATGCCATAATTAACTTCCCAAGTGATGTTGACATCCTACAGGAAGGCCTCAATGAGACCGACTGGTGTCAGAACCATGGCCATAAGCTCAATGCCAATAAATGTGTTGTCATCCCCTTTGGGAAAAACCCTGTTCCCATGAATTACCACATCGATGGTAGTCCACTGAACACAGAAGGTGTTATAAGAGATCTGGGAACACAGATTGACAGCAACCTCTCTTTTGACCACCACAATGCCACTGTGGTCAGAAAGTCCTTTTATGTGGCACATCTCATTACTAAGGGTTTTGCATCCAGGAAGAAAGAGGTCATTGTCTCCCTCTACTTTTCCCTCATTAGGGCAGTCATTGAGTACAATGCCCCATTTGTCATGTACTTCACTAGACACCTAGAACAACTGGAGAGGCCGCAAAAGTACCTCACAAAGAGGATCCTAGGCCTTAAACACTTGTCCTATATGGACAGACTCAAAAAAGTCCAACTATTCTCTTTCTCATATCAGCTATTTAGAGGTGATCTCTGCTTGACTTACAAAGCCATGTCTAACCCAGCTCTGTTAGAAATGCTACATCTAAAGAAATCCCAATCCCTCTGCACTACACACTCCAGAGACCTCAACCTCGCTACCTCAATCAACAAAACAAGCTGGAGGGACAGGTTCATAACCCAGAGATTGCCCATGCTATGGAATAGACTTCCCATACATGTCAAGTGGAGTGCCTCACTGGCCCTCTTCATGACAAATATTGATGAGTGGATGGGAAATAGAAAATTCACCCCGGGGATCACTCCAGTGACTCTACTCGACAGAGGCACTGGGAATTAAGGTTGGATGGCATGATGCCAGGGTAATCCTATGGGCTAGGCTTGTAAAGGCTCCAGAGCCATTAGCCTAGTATACACCTATGAACCTATGAACTTTTTAAAACCTGTTTTACCTTCTGCAGCTCCTCTTTACTGCCAGCACTCTGTGCTGTTAGTCCCAAGCATAGGACCTGAACTTAACAGTGAGTAAGTGTCCTTAATAAGCTTTTGTTAAGCACTCTTAAGCACTGATAAGATGAGGTTTCTTGGAAGTGCTTTATCTTTTTCACAATTCTGGAATGTAATCCATGCACCACAAGAACTATAAAGTGTCCCTGGGGAATCAAAACGTGCCAAGAAACTGTTATCATTAAAAAGGTACAAGTGGTCAAGATATTACATTCTAAGCAGATAAAGCTGCTTACTCAGGTGTAAATGGAAGACAGAAAAAAAAGCATTATTTCATAGAAAGTGTGGTAGATGAGGCTAGAGAATAGGTGAACTATACATTGGCACACTGATTGGAGAAAAAAGTTCTCCAGCAAGGTGTTAATGGACAGGCAATGCCTGCTGAAAAATGAGGCTGCTGCTTCATGGCAGCATATTACGCTGCCTTGGAGTTTGGACTCAAAAGAAAGCTAACTACCACCATTATTTTACACATGCTATTTTGTTGTTTAGCGAGTATACAATAAAAAAAAAAAGAATTACAAAAAAAAAAAAAAAATAGAAAAGTGAGTGTATGCATGCAAGAAAGTTAGAGCAATCGAACCATTATTTTACAGTCCCTAAGCAGCACTTTTGCTGTTTAGCAAGTATAAAATGAAAAGAAAAATAAGAATGAAAGAAAAGAATATATATATATATATATATATATATGTGTGTGTGTGTGTGCGTGTATGTGTGTGTGTGTGTGTGTGTGTGTGTGTGTGTGTGTGTGTGTGTGTGTGTGTGTGCGTGCGTGTGTGACAGAGACAGTGAGGTTGATTCAGCACTGGTGGCAGTAGTTAGGAGGACTGCATACCTCTTGACCTCTTACCTCATGAAATCTGGATAAAATCCTAAATAAAAGGGGAACAGACTCAAAAATAGGAACGGATTTTAAACATTTTTTTTATAAAATTAGAAAGTTGCTTGAATAAGGATTTGTGTTAGCAAGCATTTTCTGAAGGAAATAAAGTCTGAAACTCAAATGTCTGTCATTATTTAGTGACAGCAATCCCAAATGATTGCCAACAAACCACAGGTTTTAGGAGTAAGGGACCAAAACATGAATTATCTGAATATTTATTGAAAATGTTATATTTTGGATGTGAAATTCTTTCTCTAATACCATTTACATATACTACAGCAACTTTGAAACATTAGGAGGAGGAACCATTTTGCATCAAAATATATAAAAAATAATATTGTAATAATAAAAAAATAAGTAAGTAAAACACAATCATTTTGCAGACAGCCTATTCTCTAAGCACAATAATGCCCTTCAGGGTATGTGTTACTGTGTAAATAACACCCTTCCAGAGGTGTAGAGGCCAGACTTATAATACCCCTGGGTGGGGATTATTTACACAGTACACATGTCCTGTTGGGCAATTTTTCTTGCATAACAGCTTTCTGGAGGTAGTATAGTGAAAAGCAGCAACAGGTTATAGGAATATATGACACAAGCAAATTCATGAATGGTGAAAAAAATAAACATCATTTATGGCAGGATGTTGCAGACTAAGTGGGCCTAGCAATCACTATCACCTGCAAATATCCATGTTTCTGTATAATGTACACTATGGTGGGCTTAGAAATGACAATGTAATTACAAAAGCCAGTACATTGTCTCTCTTTGTGATATTTGAACTGCCCTCCAGCACCACTTGAAAAAGCAGTTCATTTTGCCCATAAAAAGCCTTAGCTATGCAGGAATGTTAAGGAAATTTGCTATAGGCTACAAAACAAGTTGCAGTATCAGAGCAATACATATTTTGCTTCAGCTTAGAAATGGATTGGTTTCTACATGAATGCTGAATTATGTGCCCCAGACATGTTTGTCTGAAATCATTTTCCCTAGGTCTGAATCAAGCTGAAATAAATAGCTACAGCACAGAAAGGCTCATTTACTAGAAACTATAACAGATAAGACACTTTCACATTACAGGGCTATCGGGCAATCAACTGATATCAGCATGCCATCAGATAAGCTGCTTCCATATTTCAGGACTGCAAGACACGGAGCTAGAAATAATTGTTTTCTTTTCTCTTAAGTACCCTTTATTGACATCAGTTAGATTGAAACAGCTTTTGATGTATATTTATGTTATTTAAATATAATAGCTGCCAGGAAAAATCTATCAGCAGCCCATATTAAGGCACACATGTAAGAAAAAAAAAGTGAAGTCTATTTATTGGAAGCCTGACTGGTGAATTGAGAATTAACAGAATGTGCAGAACTGCTCCATCTTCCTCTCCCTTATTAAAATGCAGTGACAGATTGGTTATTTTATTTATGCATATATTTTTAAAGCAGTCTGTTACAGCCCCTGTAACATGCTAGTACTACTGATGGTAGGATTGCAATAACCAAGACTCCCAAGGGAAAAAGACCACCAGAAATTCCTGCAGGAATTCTCGACTTTGGTGCTTTATCTTGTGCTTGGGTCTGGCGGGTGAATGTCAGCAAACAAAGGAAACAGAGTGTTAGCTGTTGATATCAGGAACTTCCTGCAAGTCCTGACATTAAAAGTTTACTATTTTGAATTGACATAATGCTGATATTTCTCTTGATTTGTGACAATAATTATTAATTTACCCTTATTTGTGACAAGGGGCACTGATGTCTGTCATGTAGGATGTTGGGGGGGGGGGCAAGCCACTCACAGGAAATGGTTAACAAAAAGTTAATTTCAACATTGTTTGATATGGTGATCTGAAAATGACGAGACTTGCAGAAACTTTATGTAATGAACCACTCATTTTATTTCCAAAATGGAGATAATGTTAAGAGGTGTCACCTGCAAGTCCGTTTGGAAATATCTCAGACTGGCAGGGTAGGGTCACACAACATTTGTACATTGCTTTCACATATTGTCCTAAGTGCCATAAGCCAGTCCTTGATAACAAAGCTTTGTGATCACAGAGACGATCCTTACGTGAATGACCAGATTAAGTAAAGCAGTGAAGGAAAAAATGCAAAAAATAAAATAAAACATACTTCTGTAAATAATTTTTAAACATTCAAATAATGGCCAAAAATGATTTTTTATTAAGTTTGCTGATATATAAGAAGAGAAAATAGCAATTCCGATCATAACAATCCATTTTGCAACAAGAGTGTGTGCATGCACAGGTCTACACTCACAAACATGCATACCTGCAACATGACTTTGCTCATGCATACATACACACACAAACACACACACACACACACACACACACACACACACACACACACACACACACACACACACACACACACACACACACACACACGCACACACACACACACACACACACACACACACACACACACACACAGACACACACATATGCACACTATCCCACACACTAAGACAAGTTAGTTTTATCTCATTACATATAAATTAATTATGTATTTGTGAAGTCATGGTGTAGTCTTAACTTTTAATGGTGCTCAGTTTGTTTAATGGCAGAATTTTGGCATGTTATTTTTACGTGCCAAACTCAAGTTTACCTTAGTGAACATTTTCAGAAGTTGTAAGGAAGGTTGCTTGTGTATAGGAAATACTGATATTGGGCTAAAAATTGGGTTCCCTATCACTTCATCGAGTATGTGAATATCGAACTCTTACATCATCGAATATTCACGTACTTGAAGTTTGTGAATTTTTTTTTGCAGTACAGTGAAGACTGGGATTTTTGCCCTTTCCTCACTGTAGTGCGGTCTCGAGTAGGAATATATATTTAGTGGCGGGGTGAGGGGCACAGCCCCCCACAATAACGTCTTCGAGTACATGAATATTCGATGATGTAAGCGTTTGATATTTACATACTCAATGAAGTGATATAGATGCAAAAAATTACAGGGTACCCATCTTTTAAATTTGAAGGCTAGCTCATTCATGAACCTATCTGTAGCAATAACTCTACTACAAGATTTCTGTCAGCTTATTAAAAGGCAACATTACAATACTTCATTGACAGAAAGAAATTTGTATATTTATTTTGGTAATTTTCAGAAGTTTTACTTCATAGTTTCAGTACGGTCATATTCTGAGTATACCTCAGAATTTAATGTGATAATAATTTTCATATCATGACTGAAAGATAATTTTAGAGTGACTCATAAATTAATTTATGAATCAGAACTGCATAATAAGTATATGGTATTTCATGTGGTAAGAGGCAAAGGCGGCACACTGAAAATTCCAAGTGTGAGATACAGGTGATACATGCTTCAACTCCTTTATATCTGCCATCCATAGCTGTGTGCAGTAGAACCAGCAGCATTGGGTTTGAATCCCACCACTGGTACTAGTTAATGTACAAAGAACAGATAGCCTTCAGGGTGTATGGCAAATATGCATTGCTGACTTAGGTAATAATCAGGATTTGTCATACCCAAGTATGGTTTATAATATACAGCTACAGTTCAAAGTTTTAATTATGAGCTCCCTATGGCTTTACCTATTCCAGATTGAGCCAGTACCTCCAAGTGCAATCTTATCAACAATAATTCAAAGTTAAGCAGCATTATTTTGTACATGCAGACTGTGGTGGTGGTGCTGCGGTAGCATTGTCACCTCACAGTAAAACGTTTTCTTGTTCGATTCTCAGCTAAAGCGTCTTCTGTGTGGAGACATGCGTGAATGGGCGTACCTTCGTTAAAGGTTGTGCGTCAGGGCTGGCAACTCGGTACGTAAAAATCTACTGCCATTCATTAGTAGACCATAGTTCCGCTGTGGCGACCCCTAACCGGGAAAAGCCGAAAGATACAACAACTCATAATGCAGGTGGTAAATGGTATCTAACTTGCACTGACATCTGTACTTCCCAGTTAAGTGTGCACTGCCAGCAGACAGTCAAAAGTAGCAAAACAGGAACACAAAAAAAAAAAAAAAGAAAAAAGGGGAAAAATGGGTGGCAAAAAGCAAGATCAAGAAAAATGTGCACTTAATAGTGTTGAAAAACCACAATGCAGGGAATCAAATGCCAGATCCAAATCAAAACCAAATGAATGGGTGCAATGTCTAACACAGCAAAATTTAATAATCAGGGAAAAAAAGCTGAAACACAAATGTAATGGTGTGCAAGTAACAGAATAAGTGAAAACACCAAAATACACCTTAAAGTTAAGCATGAAATATAGTATCCTCAGTTATTTAAAAAACAAAACATGCTTTCATCCTCACCAATAAATCCAGGACTTCATCAGAATTAAGATAAATATCGCTCCAGCCATTAAATAGTACACCCTGTCAATTAAGCTAATTACATAAATTAAACTGATTAAAGTCTTAAAGTGATAGCACAATCAAAAAGCATTTTACTGTTCAGATCTAAAGATAAATACTTGAAATCACTATTAAACAAAAGGGTCTATATTAGATAAACGAACGCTTAAATGTTCGAATCTCTAAAGGTCGACCTTTAGAGATCGAACATTTAAGTGTTCGAATATCTTTAAAAATTAAAAAAAAAAAAATAAAAGAAAAACAAAAAAAAAACTAAAGGGTGTAAGCAGGGGGGCAAGCCCCCCTGCACCCCCCACGTGGGGGGCTACACCCCCCTGCTACTTAAATATAGCAACTCCAAGATCGTGCTACAGTGTAAGGAATGGGAAATTTCCCATTTCTGCTCTGCCGTGCACTGAAGTGCGATCTTGGAGTTGGTATATTTAAGTGGGGTGTGTGGGGGGTGCAGGGGGCTTGCCCCCCTGCTAAAACCCTTTCAGTTTACCTTTTTTTGTTTGTTTATTTTATTACATTTTCGAACACTTAAATGTTTGATCTCTAAAGGTTGACCTTTAGAGATTCGAACATTTAAGCGTTCGTCAATGTAATATAGACCCTAAACAAAAATGAAATGAAAAACATTAAAAATTACAATAATGTTTAGCAGCTAAATATTTAAATATTAGCTCCCAAATTAATTCAAAATATTCAATAGTGGCCTACCATACACCACCTCTGGGGTTAGTTGTAATAATTTCCAAAATACCAAACTCATATCTCTTAAAATCATTACATACCACTGAGTGCTTGTATAAAGCATTATTTGGGTTACATTTCATTATATCATACCAGTGTTCATAAATTCTTCTCTTCAGCAGTCCTTCTGTCTTACCTATATAAAATCCTGAACATTGATTATATTTGGCAATATAAATTAGTCCTGCCATGTTGCAATTAACTTTTTGCAAAGTCACCTTAAACTTAAAAAATTATCAATAATCATAAAGTTACCTATGTAAATATAAGGACATTGTTTGCAACTACCACATCTTTTTGCCTCCTTTGGACTTACCTTAGAACTAACTGGATCTTTTTCAAAAATAGTTTTTAAATTATTAGAGATTTCATAAACAAAATAAGGTTCATCACCAACACAGTTGTGTACTTCACCGTTTCCTTTTAGTATAGCCCAGTTACTTTTAATGATGTTTTAACTTGTTCTGAATAAGTAGTTTGTTGTACAATCATAGCTTTATTAAGGCTGTGGGCATTTCCTTATTTCTATTGACTCCACTGGATGAAAATTCAGAATTAAAAATAGACTTGTTAGTATAGCCAAGGCCTGCACCTAATAAAAGCCTATATCCTTTGCCCTATTCATTTCTAACTGAAGCTCCTATTTCTTTAAGTAATTCTCTCAGTTAACCCCCCTCCGTCAACATCTCAGCTATCGTATTCATTTCAGTTTCAAACAGTTCATCACTTGCGGCCATCCTTGCCATCCTAATAAATTGCACTTTTACTAAATTGTTTTTATATGTAATTTCTCTCCTCTCCTGCACTTATACTAGCTTATTAGTCTAGCACTTTACCAGACTTCTTGTAGCAATTATTGTAGCACACAAGTGTTACCAGCACTAAACGTTCTACAAGGAAACAGATGTAGTACTTATTTTATTTGCCCACCCCACCAGGCATGTCTAAAGATCAGTTCCATTTGCTTTCTCCTATTAACCTGGTGAACTTGGGCATCCTGAGGCAATGTAGCAACTGCCTCATTTACACCGGCAACCCTCTCCTTTTACCTTCCAACACTCAGACTTGAGAGAGATGCACTTATATATCCAAATTGGAAGCCACGCACTCTCCATCAAAGACCGAAATAGCTGGTCAAGAGGAGAAGGTCAACACTTGCACCACACCACATGGAACACATAGCCCTCTGAAACACACACCAGCACTGCCTTCACATAAAAACACAAACCACACACCCACCTTCGCAGAAGCTCTCAAGAAAAATCTACGCAAACAGCAGAGCCCTCCAAGACAGAAACACACTTGACCACCACAAAACAACACTAATCATGAGACACATAACTCTCCTAAACAGTGTGCCACTCAACCAAAGCCCCTAAGGCAAAACAGCATACCCAACACACTAGTCATAGGTGACTCGATAGTGAGGCACACTGATGTCTCATTCACTAGGTTGAATAAGGAGAAAGTAACAGTCATCAGCCTGTCAGCTGCCTGTCAGGTGCCAGGATATGAAACATAATGCATGCACTCAGGTCGCTCAACAACAGGTACAAATATGACTCTGTCATTGTACATATGAGTGTGAATGACTTGAGACGTACCACCCTGGACTACATGAAAAGAGACATGGAGGAGCTCTCAGATTATGTAGCCCAGGTGGGTATGACCCTAGCCCTGAGCAGCCTCCTACCATCACCCAGAATGACATCACAGTACAGCAGAAAATGATTGATTTCAACAATTTGGCTAAGTTTCTGGTGTCATTCTAAGGGGATCCAGTATCTGTCTGCCTGGGATGACATTTATTTATTTATTTATTTATTTATTTTACATTTGTTGACCGGGCTAGTCTAGCTGGATATATATCCATTTTCAGTAGAGGCCTGGGGAGAAAAGCTCCACACAGATATACAAAAGTATAAAAATATTGTTACATGGTAAATAAAGGATTAATAAACCAAATAAAACAGGAAGTTAATTACATTTCAGAAATCAAAACACTTAAGAAAAGTAACAGTGAACATAATATTGCTTAAGAAAGCTAAAAACAGATATAATACAGTAAGTGTTATGTACAATAGTTCACATCAGGTTGAAGGATTTAAACAATAAGTTGATTAGAGTTTAAATAGTGTCAGTCTTAATTACAAGACTAAGCATTTAAATGTTTGGAAGTTTGGTTAGAAGAGAAGAAAAACAGGGGTGAAGAGGGTTGTTAGTCAGGAGTACTACAAGGGCATAGACATGATTGACAGACCCCAATGCTTTGCCAGAGATGGCTTGCATCTGTCACACCTGGGCTTCCGGATACTGGCCAAGGCTCTTGCCACCCCTATAGTGCCTTATTTAGGCAGTGTTCCAAAGACTAAATTACCACCATAACAGCTACAAACAAATGCAATCTGAGGGTCATGTTGCTCAACTCTAGAAGTCTAAATCTCAAAATGCACTCGCTCAAGGCACTCCTTAAAATGGAGAGCATTGATATTTGTGCTGTAACAGAGACCTGGTTCAAGGCAGGAGAAAGCACCCCTGCACTACCAGGCTATAACTCATGCCACACCTTTCGACCCCAGAACTTAGATTCATAAAGGATGTGCACACCTCCAGACTGGTAGCCCAACATAACACATCAGCAATACTTCAGGTGCAGCTAACATTGGGTAAGACAGTGATTCAGGTTGTAGCCTGCTATAGGTCCCCAACCATGTCCCAAGACTCGCACTCCACATTCCTAAGCACACTGGAGAATATTAGGGTTCAAAATAACACTCTCTTACTATGTGACTTCAACTACCCCTCCATTAACTGAGAAAACTATTCATGTACCAGTACACTTGCCCAACGTTTCCTGGAGTTCATTAATTCCAATGCCCTGGACCAGCTCATTCTTACCCCCACTAGTGGTAGCAACATCCTTGACCTGGTCATTACTAACATGGGCAACCATTGCTCTACACCAATAGTCAGCTCCTCCCTGGTTAGATCCAACCACAAACTAATCACCTTGGAAATCTACATCACTCCCACCCCCACCCCACACCAGTAAAGGTAACCACCATGAAAAACTTCTCCAAAGCTAACTTTGGGATCCTAAAAACAGAGGTGGCTAACTTCACGGCATCCATGCAAATGGAGAATAGTTGTGTGACTACAGAATCATACACCAATGCACTGTAAGAACATGTACACAAATGCATGGATTATGCCATATTCAATAGAAACAAGACACTCTCCTCCAAAAAAGGAAGCCAATCTGGTGGTCCCCTGCCATAAACAAACTGTACAACAGAAGGAGGAAACTGATGCGGAATAAGGTGAAGTCCCAAGACTGGAAAAACTCTCTTATCTGCCTCAACAAAAAGTTGAGATGCGTCATCAAATCCTCAAAAGCTAGGTTTGAAAACAGAATTGCAGCAGATAGTAAAGACAACCACAAGGCCTTCTATAGTTATGTAAAGAATCTCCATGGCAATACCCTGATTTGCTCTGAGCTACTGCACAATGGTACCTCCTATACCGAGCTAACAGATATTGCCAGTATACTGGCCGATGGACTCAGTGCCAACTTTACCCCCTCAAATGACCATTGACAATACCAGTAGATTGCCAGTCACCCAGTTTTACTGCTGCACAGGTTAAAACAGCACTGTCCAAGGCCAAGAATACAGCTTCTGTGGGACCTGACAATATCCCTGGTTGTGTTCTACATGAACTACAGAGTGAACTGGCACCTCACCTGTGTGCTCTGTTCAATTACAGCTTCATCTCAGGCTTTGTCCCTGCCAAATGGTGCACTGCTACAGTTATCCTTCTCCACAAAGGAGGAGCGATTACAGACCCTGGGAACTATCGCCCCATTAGCCTGACAAGTCTGATATGTAAAGTTATGGAATGCATCATCCTGGACCTAATAGACAAGGATATAGGGAATCTCCAAACTCTGGATCCCACACAGTTTAGTTTTGTGAAGGGTAGATCATACCTGCTCAACTTGGTCGACTTCTTTGAGTTAGTCACCAGAGATGTGGATGAAGACAAGGTGGTTCATACAGCTTACCTTGATCTGGCCAAGACTTTTGATGCCATTCCCCACTGCGGATTCATAGAAAAACTCACCAAATTGGCATCAACCCCTATTTCACTAGGTGGGTTGCAAAATGGCTCACAGAACCCACAGTGCGAACGTAGCTGACTCCAAGTTAGACTGCCGATTAGTCATGAGTGGAGTCCCACAGGGTTTGGTCCTGGGTCCTCTCCTGTTTGTTATCTACTTCTCTGAAGTCCAGGCCAACACGGAGGGACTCTGGCTGACAATGTTCTCAAACGATTGCAAGTTGGGAGCTATTATTAACTCCCCAAGTGATGTTAACATCCTACAAAATGGCCTCACTATGACCAATGACTGGTGTCAGAACCATGGCCTTAAGCTCAATGGCAAAAAATGTGTCATCATCCCCTTTGGGAAAAATCCGGTTCCCATGAATTACCACATTGATGGTAGTCCACTGAACACAGAAGACGTTATAAGAGATCTGGGTACACAGGTTGACAGCAACCTCTCATTTGATCACCACATTGCCAGTGTGGTCAGAAAGTCCTTCTATGTGGCACAGCTCATTACTAAGGGTCTTTCATCCAGGAAGAAAGATGCCCCATTTGTCATGTACCTCACTAGACACCTGCAACAACTGGATAGGCTGCAAACGTACCTCACATAGAGGATCATAGGCCCTAAGTACTTGTCCTATATGGACAGACTCAAAAAACTCCAACTATTCTCTGTCTCATATCGCCTACATAGAGGTGATCTCTGCTTGACTTACAAAGCCATGTCTGACCCAGCTCTGTTAGAAATGCTTTATATCTAAAGAAATCCCAGTCCCTCCACACCACACACTCCAGAGATCTCAACCTCATTACCACAATTAATAGAACATGCTGGAGGGACAGGTTCATAACCCAGAGACTGCCCATGCTATGGAACAGACTTCCCATTCATGTCAAGCAGAGCACCTTGCTGACCCTCTTCAAGAGAAATATTGATGAGTGGATAGGAAACCAGTGGCTCTACTCAACAGAGGCACTGGGAACTAAGGTTGGGTGGCACTATGCCAGGGTAATCCTATGGCTAGGCTTGTAAAGGCCCCAGGTCATTAGCCTAGTACACACCTATGAACCTATGAACCTATGAGGTAGAAGCTACTAAAATGCAAATATGAATTGGAGAAAGTCGCTTTTGATAAACAGTACAAGTAAAACCACTAGCTGTCGTAGAAATGGTAGCATCCAAATAATTAATGGTGTTGTTACAATACATGTAGCTGAACTTTAGGAAATGGGTTGAAGTATTTAAATATTCTATGAATTTAACCACATTACTTTTGTCTCCTTCCTAAATAACAAAAATATCATCCAAAAATCTAAGCTACAACTTACACATAGCATACAATTTTGATAATATGCTTGTCATTACGTTTCTCCTTCATCATGCAAAGTAGTAACCCCTATAACTCTAGTAACTTTTTTGAATGAACAGTTTGCCCCTTCATTTATGTGTTCTTAAATATGACCTCCTGTGAGTTTTAGTTTTAGAACATGCTTCCCTCTTTCCACAGTTAAATTCATCTGTAGAGAGAATGTGTTCCAACAAGTTACGTCTAAAGAAGGTGCCATCATTATACGACCTGCTACAACATCTTCCAAGGAGCATTAGACTTTGTAACAATGCATACATTTGTGGAATAATTAATTTCATTTTTAAACTCTTCTACATTTTCAAATGCAGTTATATACCATTTTGTTTATGTTCTTTTACATGCTACATTTTACTGACAAAATTAAGTACAATGCAGCCTCTTTTACGATAACAAGATTATTTAACACGTTTTTAATTTGAAACAGCTAGCTCACATTTCGTGCATTTTACTTTTTTTAAAAAAAACAGCAGCTCTCCCCCAGCCTATTACAGCAGCAAGCAGTTCAAATTTCTGCAGAAATACATTGAAACAGAGTAATTAATTGAAATGCACTATCAATACTGTAACTGATTCATGGCATAATGAAGCTACTCAGGGTACTCAGCATTTCTAGAGATGAGTGACATAGATCTTGATAGTACACCACTTGCCGACTTTGTATTTCTACTGGGAGACTTAAATGTTGATGTGGGAAGTGGTGCAGGTGTTTTGAGGAACCTGATTGGGAGAAATGACTTACCTAATTTATGTTTCTGTGGTGAATTGCTTTGTACTTCTCTGTTGTTCATGGATTATCCGTTTTTAATTAATGAATTAATTAATCATTTCAATCAATTAATTGTGTTAACCTTTCAGTTGTTTCAATCATACATGCACACAGTCATTTTAAACATACTTTCAAGTACCATTTACGAAATCTGAAACATCTTAAAGTTGGTTCCATTCATTTGATCTAAAGTCAAAATATCTAATAGCTGTTGCTGGCATAAAATATCTAAAACTCAGAATATCAAAAACTTGGAATTTTCACTTTTCTCACCATTGTCTGATATCAGAATTGGTATATCCAAGTTGCAGGGGATGTGAGTAGCACAGACCTTCACATGGGAATGGGGGAGGGCTTACCCACTACATAAAATAGGTTTTATTTGTTGATATTATGGATTTAGATATTTTGGTATTAAATATTCTGAGTTTTAGATAGTTTGAGTGTTAGATATTACGATATACACTCCACCTTAAAAATATATATGACAAAACCAAGCCCATTGTAATCAGTTTAACCTATTTCCTTTATATTTCAACATCTACCATTTCCTGTTTTTTTATGTTTAAGTAATGCCAAAGTTAAGTCTTTTATTGTATGGTGCTCTGAGTAAAATATAATTTTACATAACTCATTCTTATCTTGTTAGAAGTAATTATGACAGTCAAGGTCAAGGTCAATGATATTGCTGAACAGAGCAGTCACAATTTTCCTGTGTCATATACATTCTAATAATACAGGGTACATATCTTCCTCTTGTCCTTTTTTTTTTTGCCTAGTCTCTGAAAATTATTCTCATATATTTCAGTTTTGCATTTCATGTAAACTGAGAAAAAAATTCCTAACCTGAATTAAATTTTACTATGTGGTTCTATTCTTGCCTGTCACTACTTGTAATAGTTTCTCTATCCTCATTCCCCACATAATTCTCGGTAAGTCTTTTAGTGGATGGGAAATAGCTTTTAATTATATCTTGCCATTTCCTTAATATCTCATATAGCTTAACCTACTCTTTCATAATATTCCTTATCATTTTGAGTTGTGGATATTCTGTTTTCTGACTAAGATTTTCTTCAATATATTTTCATGTTCTAACCTTATGTTCTTGAACCAATTTGCAAAGATTCTGGTCTCTTATAGGGACTGTCATTATTCCTATTTCTTCTCTTAAGTACAAATCAGGGAAGGTGCTTCTAAGATGCTACTCATAGTTTTTCCACTTTTGCATATACCAATCAGTTATGAAATTGTAAAGCCTTAAGTTCAGATCCATAATTGATCATATTGTAGATATTTGATCTTAGTCCAATTAACATTGCTTTAATGCTATAATCTCATAAGACTAAAAAAATGACAGCTCATAAACAGCTTTTTCAGTTCTCAATTTTAAATTCTTAAGTTGTCTCCCCAGGAGTTATTATATATAAATAACAGCTCCAGGTACTTACACTTTAGTTTCTGACCACCTCCTTAAATTGCCAGTATTTTATATAGGTACAATTTAATGTTTTCTGTTTATATAGGCACATAACTGAATTAAGCTAATGTCTTATTATATGATGGGATTTATTATTATGTCTTATTTAGTTTTCTGTAGAACAACTACTTCACAGATTTCCTTTATGCAATGCTGCTTTCATTACAATTTCTGTTTTAGAAACTTAATTACTAAATGTACATTTATGCAATGCGTTCTTGTTTTTTCTTTATTTAGTTCTTGTTATTTGCATGCATTGTATAGTCATTACTCAGGATTCATTAAACTCTATGCAGGAGTAGTACTATTCCTGCTAGGAGCAGATTGTGAGCATAATGAAGGTGCGCTGGTGTACTCTCTACATGGACGTGATCCATGTACAAATGCAGGGGGCATGTCCGAGCATTGCTCGCGCAGTACACACACACCCTGCACTCTAGAATTGCCGTACAGCAATTCTAAAGTAAGTAACAGTGTCCACGGACAAAATACAGAAGCACAGCCCCTCACAACATAGCTCTCAACTAACCAGATGTTTGCAGAATGTCCAGAGTTTTCCCTTATATTTTTGGCCTTCCCCTCATAAAATCTCCTCTCGTCTGGCAAATCATTGTAATGATCTAAGGATTGAAGTCACTAAATAGTGACATAAATTTGAGTTGCATAACTTATATCCCTATAAAAATGTCTGCTAATACAAATTGAATTATCCTAGCAGCTTTCTAAGTTTATAAGAATAATGTTACACGTTCTGTTTTTTTCCCATCCCCAACAAAGTTTAAATGGAGCTGAGCGGGTGTGCGTGTGTAGCACAGCTATGCATAGCATAGCTTAAGCATTCGAAGGAGCTAAATAAAACTAGACAGCCAAAATAGTTCAAGTAAAATAGCGTACTGGTTAGAGCTTTCACTTAGCATGCATATTTGAGCCCCAATGCAGGCCATTCAGTTTTATTTGTGAAAAAACACTAAAAGTATATTTTCATAGAAATAGGTAGTGAATAATGCATATTTGTTGAATCCAACTCGCAAACCCAAAACCACTTCCCGTCCAGAGAGAGAGAGACAATTGTGTATATCACAATAATATTTTTCCAGCGAACAAACACAACACAAGCGTGTCACAAGTTAGACATAATAATAATTCAGGTTAAAGCTTCATCTGACTGTACAGGCTTGCATCAGAAACAAATAAACACCTAAAAAGAATTTTTATACCAAAACTATCAATTACAAAATTAGATGCAATGATTAATTGCAATTATCCAATTCTTCTCCATCTCCAAAATAAAATGCCTAATAAAAAAAAATAATGAATATAATATATTATATAATATACACATACACACTACACACACATACACACATAAAACATATTTTAAAATTTTTTCAAAGTTTTTAAAATTTTTTTAAATTTATGATATACAATTACTATATATGTATATATTTACTAAATTGTATATATATATTTATTATTAATTACAAGGGTTTTAAACTGATATATTCATTGATGCCAGGGGGGCATCAGCAGAAGAATCTGCCACTTACTTTTACTTAAAACTTAAATACAATTCCCTATATCTATGTATCCTAATATGATTCTAATGATCTATCTAAAATGATGAACTTGAAAGAATGCTCTTTACCCTTATCAATTGCATGCTTACTACCTTTGCTTTTTTCACTGCTTACTTTTACTTTGTTTTATATTTCATAAACACGCTAAAATAAGCTTTTCAACTTAATCGTCTTCCACACGTAGCTGTCTGAGTACAGGGTATACCACAGGAACTTTTACCCTTAGAGAGTTACACTAACGCCAGACTTTACACTTACTTTCATTGCTATTTCAAGATGAATCTTTTTTTCTATTCATTTATATTTTTTCAAAGTCATATACTCATACCATATTTCACATTGTCCTTTCACTTGTGATGTTTGTTCTTTGTTCTTTTAGTACCACTGTTGGATGATTGTTTACCATTTTACCTATGGTAACCACTGGGTTAAATGTCCCAACTCTTCATAAAATCTCTTCTACTATGTTAGTATATGCATTAAAATTAATGACAAAAATCTCTATACCTATTATGTTATATGTTTTAAACATCCTGTTATTGTGTTTCTAGTGGGATATATTTTGGTGTTTTGGCTATTTGGTCCTACTCAATTACATATTTGGATACCATTGGCATCATTTTTTTGGACAATCACGGTCAGTGATCATCATATTTATACAGAATCACGTCTTAGAACATCTATATATACGTATTTTCCTATTACCATATCAATTTTTGATGACATCCGGCATTGTATGAAAATATGTGGAGGATGGTTACAAATGGATGTAATCATTAGAAAATGTAGGTTTTCTGTATAATCTTAAAGAAATCCACATACCATATATTTATAATAATATAAGTGTCTAAATATTCTTTACTAGTTCTTGACTAGTGAATTTCAAATTCTGTTCCCACTCAAGCATGACCATGTTAGCAAATACACAGAGACGATAGGCTCAATGGTGGGGAACCATCCAGTTGTGGTACTAAAAACATCAAAGAACATCAAACAGATATTAGAAAGTGGAATGGTATGAGTATATGTGGTTCTTGTCGACAATGTAAATATATAAATGAAAGAAAAATAATTCACCTTGAAAATAGCATGAAAAGTAAGTGTAAAAGTCTGGCCCGGTTTGTAACACACAGAGGGTGGTATACCTGCACCTGTTGCTCAGCTTATTACGCTGGAAGACGAGAGAAAACTAAAAACGGTGTATTATGAACATAAAGTAAAAAAGGTATAAAAAAAGACACAAAAAAAAGTAAGCATTTGCAAGATATAAAGAAGTAACATTCTTTCAAGTTCATCAGGTAGAATCAATATTAGATATAATATATCAGTTTAAAACCCTTCTTTATTATAGAGATAAGAGTAGATAAAGTAATGAACATCATAGTAATTAATAATAAATTAATATATTATATACAATTTTCATAAGTACACATATAGTAATTGTATATCATGAAATGTGTAGTGTATTTTAAACTTTTTTAAAAAACCTTTTTAAAATGAGTTTTACAGTATGTATAATATGTGTTGATGTCTATGTGTAGCTTATTATATATAATATATTTTTCATTCAAGCACTTTATTAGAGCATTTACAGAAATTCTTGGAGATCTAATTTTGTAATTGATAGTTTTGGCGCCAAAATCTTGTATATAATGTACCTATTTTAGGGTGCTTATCTGATCTGATCTGTAACAGTCAGACAGATGAAAGCGCCTTTATTTTTTTTTTTTTTATTTTCTTGTGTGTTCTTTGGGAAATTGGAATAAAATTATTGTGATATCGACAATTCCAGAATGCATATTTGTTAACCAGAGTAGTGTAGCAGGTCCAAATATGAGGTGTCAGTGTACTACAGATGTGAAATCCCCATGTAAACACAAGTGTCCCATACAGTATAGCCACAAAATAATGTAATGAAAGCACATCAAATGATAATAATAATAATAATAATAATAATAATAATAATAATCAAGATAATAATGATAGTCCATAAAATGAAAGCTGAACAATGCTAAATTGTGCTCAGCTATGCTCAGCTTGAGTACGCATTGCTTAAATTTGTATTCTTAGCAATAATTAGCATAGCTAAGTTGATTTGCACACTGGTAAGCAGTGCTTAGCATCTATCCCTTTAAATAATGCTTATCTGTGCTAAGCAGGTTTGCCCATTGCTTAGCTTAGCTCAGCATATTCAAAATCATCCATCATGGCAAAGGGTGGGAAATCAGCCCTATTTAAAGCTCACAGGTGGGAATACCGCTCATAACCAGTTGTAGCTCCCCACTGCAGGCACTATGGCTGGTATTGGTGAAGTTGTGCAGTGTCAGGCACATTGCTGGGGAATTCAGGAGTCTGGGGTCATGGTTGGACTCCTAGTACAAAACCATGAAGGGAGACTACTACAGGACCAGTACCAGGGCTACCAATACAAAGCGGAGGCTTGGGACCATCTCCTATGTGATCTCAACAGTGCCACTGGCATTCCTTGGATTGGTGAGCAGGTCTGGCACCATTTTGCTGACCTGAAGCATAAGAAGAAGCTGCTCTTGGACAAGTGGATCCAAGATGCTCGGGCGAGGAATGTCCCAGAAGTGTGTAAGTATCAGTATTAATAAGTGTTTTCCAAAGTCCAGCCTGTGTATGTGATGGATAGGTATGCATAAATGTTTCTCTATTTCCTGTATAGCTGCAGATGAGAGGGCTGCAAACTTGGGCACCCATGCCAGCAGGCTGCTAAGGCTGTGTTGTTAGGCTGGTGAGTACAAATGTAGTTTGTAGTATTCAGAGCAAACAAATAGAAAGGAATAGAATGTCACCTGTCAGTATTTAAAAATGGGTATGATTTGTACTGAATAAATAAGACATTAGCAGAGTAATTGTGACATACAAAGTATATATCAATAAAAGTGTCAGTACCTGTCAATAAAAGACAAAACTCTGGACTGGTTGTGTTTACTTTGGTATGTGTTGTTATGAATCGAAATGTGTACAGTTTCTGCACAGCAACTATAGCTCTGAAAGCATTAAACACTCAAGGCTCATCTGACAAAGATTGTGGAGTTGTCAAACAGGAGATTAACTATATGAAATGCTTCATGCACCAAGATCTGATACCTGAATAGTAATGTTGTGTTAACCAGTGTTTACCAGACTGTGCTATGTCAAAGTATAAATACACAGTATAAGAACTATCTGCCATGCATGAATGTCAGAATTACAGTGTCAACAGTCAAACAAGTGACAGCAGTTTCTCGATGGCTCATTCTGATGAAACACACACTCTGTTATATTTTATGCACAAACAGACACGGTTCGAATCCCGGGAGTGGTAGTAACCTGTATGCATATTTTCACCCAGGAATATGTGAATATGTGTAGAAACAGTCAGGTAGTGTTAACAGAAATTTCCTCCACTGGTCTGCCAGGTAAGAAAATGTATAAGGTAGCTGTAAGAAGGCTATAATTATACACTGTGTACAACACCCACTGTCCAAACCCAAGGCTGCAAATGACAGCAAGATAAGTACATACATCAAGTAGTCCCCTCCAAGCAATGTCCCTCAAATGTCACGCTGTCACAGCTAGTGGTCAATGCTGCCCACACTGAGGGTGGCCGATGGAAATCAAGGCAGAGTTTGGCATTAGCACACAAACACACACACACACACACACACACACACACACACACACACACACACACACACACACACACACACACACACACACACACACACACACACACACACACACACACACACACACACACACACACACACACACACACACACACACACACACACACACACACACACACACACACACACACACACACACACACACACAGTATGAGTGCACATATGTAACCCTGACAATGTGAATATAGGTAGAAACATGCAGGTAGTGTTAACAGAAACTTCCTCTACAGGTCTGCCAGGTAAGAAAAGGTATAAATTAGCTCTAAGAAGGCTGTAATTATACACTGTGTACAAACATACCACTGCACAACCCAAGGTAGGTCGATGTAAAGTGAAATAATAACTGGAGAGTAATGATTAGAACAATGATCATTAAAGTTGTAAGCAACTGAAGCCTATACAGTTGTTAATTGACATCTCTCTCTCTTCCCCACCCTATTTGCACCAATAATCTAAACACATAAATCAATGGGCATGTTTTTCACCAAACCTACTTTTAAGACTTGTGTCCTATTCTTCTACAAATATTTAAACGTTTGACTATTAATGTTCCCTGTTCAAATACTATCATTGGTGGCCGGTTGCTATCAATGTAACCTGCATGCCATTGTAATGCCCACTGTGGTTGCATATATGCATGTGTTCTATTTGGAATGCAACTGTTCCAAATCTGCTGTTTTGGGTTAATGGGAATACCTATGCAGTTCTAACTCACATAAACGAAACACCATAACACCGACAACGCAATCACTGAAACCACATAACCGACAGTACAAAACCACGAAATTCCACATGCCCGACAACGAAATAACCGACGGTACACAAACACGAAACCTCATACAATTCACACACCACAATCAACAAACAAAACACATTCCCCATCCAAAAACCACATACACAACACAAGCACACCAAAATCCCTACAAACCCACACTTAACCTCACATACACAACTACCTACAACCCTAACCCTAACCCTAAGGTCCGTCACTACACTTACCTGACCCCTAACCCTAACTCACTTATCCTTCTTAACCCAAACACAATCACTACCGCACACTTACCTGACCGGCCCTAACCCTAACTCACTTAACCCACCCCTATCCACACTTACCTTTACAGACCCTAACGTCCGTCACTACCGCATACTTACACAGCCTTTTCCCATTTTGGCATCCTCGGCATCGGTGCTTTCATCCGTCGGGTCGGTCTTCTGCTTGTCGATCTTCTAGGTCCACGGGCGTCGGTCTTCTGCGTCGGCCGGGTCTTCTGCTGTCGATCTTCTGGGGCTCGCGATTTCTGTGTCGATGTTCCGGCGTGTCGTTGAAGTGAGGTAGAACCACCTATGCATGCTGTTATAACTAATCCTGGAATGTGTTTTTCATCACTAACCAACATATGTTATAAAACATCAACACTACAGCATGTCTGGGAAGGCTGTTCCCAGGGGATCCACCTGTCTTGCCTCAACTGGCCCTGGCTCCAGGCCCCAGCATGTCTGGGACTCAAGCTGGGACTTCCATGTCCACTGGTCCTGCACACCTTCAAGTGGAATGGCCTCAGGAGATGGGGCCCGTTCACCCCCCTGGGAGCGAGTGTGGACAGGACACTGTCACCCATCATCAGGTCCAGGGATTGGTGCCAAGCAAGCTTCAAAGCTGCTGCTGGGATCTGCTACACTAGCTTGAGGGCCATGTGGTGCATCTTGAGGGTTAGCCTGCCCCTCCTGCTCAGCCCCCAGCACAGCCACCTTTGGTTTAGTGAGGGTACAGCGATGACTGCCCATGGGTGGGGACCTCAGTCCCACTTGATCCATTTGGGGGCTTGTGGACATCTGATTCCCAACCACCCTCCCCATCCAAGGTGTTTACCCCCCACATGTGTCATATACTGCCCCTGTCTGCTGTCTTGTCTGTCTTCCTTCCCAACCTACCTCCCCAAACATACCTACTATCCTTCCCCAACATTCCACCCTCACCTTATAAAAAAATGGGGCAACCTGTTCCCACAAAAAATATCACCCCATACAGAGCTGTCCATTTCACACAATTGTCCACTGGGCACATGTAATCTGATCTAATTGGCTTAACAACACATTACTGTTGTCCTCACCCCTCTCTCAGGGGTTTGAGTGTCCAAATTCACCTCCAAATTCTGTACAAATGCACAGGTGTTGCTGTATCAGAAATGCACAGCTATCGACTTTCCCTACACCCATCCTGCACATCCCTAGCTATCTTTCATATTGTTTTTCCCTCTGCATGCCCCCTTTTTTGCCACTTTCTTATCACTCCATTTTTCTTTTCCTTTAAAGAAATTAGCATGGGGTAAGCGGGATTAAACTGCAATAAACAGCAGTAAGCGAGTTTTTGCGATGCTAAGCGATGCCTACACAGATTAAGCAGTTTCCACTTTAATCGTGTGTTGGCATTGCTTACCATTGCGCAAACCCATGCAAACTCACTTACAACTGCTTAAAACTGCCTTAATCACCCTGTCTCAGTCAGCCACTCAAGGAATGCACTCACTCAAGGCACTCCTTAAAATGGGGAACATTGACATCTGTGCAGAGACAGAGACCTGGTTCAAAGCTCCAGAGAACACCCCTGCATTACCAGGCTATAATTCATACCACACCTTTCAGCCACCAAACCCGGAACGAAACACTAAAGGTGGAGGTGTGTCTATATTCATTAAGGATATCCACACCTCCAAGCAAGTTGCTCAGCATAATGCACCCGAGATTA
This sequence comes from Protopterus annectens, assembly GCF_019279795.1. Taxonomy (NCBI): domain Eukaryota; kingdom Metazoa; phylum Chordata; order Ceratodontiformes; family Protopteridae; genus Protopterus; species Protopterus annectens. Next base: position 1,132,508,074 of record NC_056733.1, on the reverse strand, counting down.
TCCAAATTCAACTAACTCTGGGCAAAACTGCAATCCAGATTGTAGCTTGCTACAGACTCCCCACCATGCCCCAGGATTCCCACTCCTCTTTTCTTGATACACTTGAAAATATTAATGTACAACCCAACACTCTAATAATGGGTGATTGCAACTACCCTACCATTAACTGGGAAAACTACTCATGTACCAACTCTTTTGCTCAAATTTTCTGGAAATCATCAATTCCAACACCTTGGATCAACTTATCCACATCCCCACCAGGGGCAGCAGTATCCTAGAGCTGGTCATCACTAACATGGGTGACCGGTGTTCCACACCAGAGGTCAGCTCCTCGTTGATCTGATCCGACCACAAACTAACCACCCTAGACATACATATCCCGCTCCCACCCCCATTAGGAAAACAAGTGTAAAAAATTTCTTCAAAGCCAACTTCACGCTTCTTAAGACAGAAGTGGCAAACTTCACAACACCCATGCAGATGGACAATAGAGGTTCGACTGCTGAATCCTACACAAATGCACTTCATAAGCACTTACACGAGTGAATGGATCGTGCTATCCCTAACAGAACCAAGATGCTATCCTCCAAAAAAAGGAAGCCAATCTGGTGGTCTTCTGCCATAAACAAACTCTACAACAGAAGAAAGAAACTGTTGCAAAAAAGAGTAAAATCCCACGATTGGAGGAACTCCCTGGTCAGCCTCAGTAAGAAGCTTAGATCCCTCATAAAATCCTCCAAAGCTAGTTATGAAAACAAAATCACCACTGATTCTAAAGACAAACGCAAAACATTCTATAGCTATGTCAAGAATCTCAATGGCAACACTCAGATCTGCTCTGAGTTACAGCACAATGACACTAAATATACAGAACCAACTGATATTGCCAACATCCTGGCAGATAGGTTCAGTGCTAACTTTCCCCCCCTCTCACCCCCTAAAGGGCCCATCTTTATACTGGAAGAATGCAAAGTTCCTGTAATCATGGCTGCACAGGTAAAAACCTCACACTCCAAAGCCAAGAACACAGCATCCATGGGACCTGACAACATCCCAGGCTGCCTTCTACATGAACTACAGAATGAACTGGCACCCCACCTGAGAACCATGTTCAATCATAGCCTCACCTCAGGCTTTGAGCCCATTGAATGGCACACCGTGACGGTTATACCACTCCACAAAGGGGGGGCCACAACAGACCCTGGGAACTACTGCCCCATTAGCCTGACGAGCCTGGTTTGTAAGGCCATGGAATGTATCATCATGGAACTCATAAACAAAGACATTGGAGATCTCGAAACTCTGGACACTACACAATTTGGGTTTGTAAAAGGCAGATCATGTCTACTAAACCTGATAGACTTCTTTGAAGTAGTCACCAAAGCCATAGATGAGGGTAAGGTGGTTCCCACAGCTTATCTAGATCTCGCCAAGGCGTTCAACACCATCCCCCATCTGGAATTATAGATAAACTCACTAAACTAGGTATAAATCCCTGTGTCACAAGATGGGTTGCCAACTGGTTTACTAATAGAACCCACACTGTGAAAGTAGCAGACTCCAAATCAGACTTCAGACCAGTGACAATTGGAGTACCACAGGGTTCAGTCCTGGGTCCTCTCCTGTTTGGTATCTACTTCTCTGAAGTACATGCTAACACAGAAGGTCTTTGGCTAGCTAAATTCACAGATGACTGCAATCCAGGAGCCATAATCAAACTTCTAATGATGTGGACATCCTACAAAAGGGCCTCACTGAGACAGATGCCTGGTGTCAAAGCCATGGTCTCAAGCTCAATGCCAAAAAGTGCATTGTCATCCCCTTTGGTAAAAACTCTGTACCCATGAACTACCACATAGGCGGTAGTCTACTTAACACTGAAAGTGTGATAAGAGACCTTGGGACACAGGTGGACAGTAGTCTCTCCTTTGATAATCACATCGCCACAGTGGTCAGGAAATCCTTCTACATGGCACACCTAATCACAAAAGGTTTCTCATCCAGAAAAAAAGAGGTCATTGTTCCCCTCTACTCATCACTCATTAGACCCATTATAGAGTACAACGCCCCTTTTGGTATGTACCTCACAAGACATCTAAAACAACTGGAAAGGCCGCAAAAATACCTCACAAAGAGGATTACTGGCCTCAAACAGATGCCTTATGCAGACCGACTCAAAAAACTCCAGCTTTACTCCGTCGCATATCGCCTACTCAGAGGCAATCTCTGCCTAACATACAAAGCTATGTCAAACCCAGAGTTGTTGGACATGCTCCACTTAAAGAAATCCCAATCCCTCTGAGTTACACACTCTAGGGACCTAAGCCTTGTCACCACAATAAACAGAACATGCTGGAGGGATAGATTCCTGTCCCAAAGACTTCCCATACTCTGGAACAGACTACCTATCGATGTCAAAAAGAGCTCCTCATTAGCACTCTTCAAGAAAAATCTTGATGATTGGATGGGTAATAGAAAATTCACCCGGGGATCACTTCTGTGGTTCTGCTTGACAGGGGCACAGGAAAATAATTTTCTTGGGTGGCAAAAACCAGGGTATCTTTTTGGCTAGGCTTGTATAGGCTCTAGGGCCAGTAGCATAGTACCTACCTATGAACTTATGAACCTATGGACCACTGTTCTGCCCAGCAACAAACTAATCAACCCTTGCAAGTCTTGAAACCAGGACCCTGTACACCACGGCAACAGCAATTTACCACTAAGCCATCTGAACTACATGTAGCATGATAGCAGGGTAACCCTATGGGCTAGGCTTCTAAAGGCTCCAGGCCAATTAGCCTAGTACTCACCTATGAACCTACATATATATATATATATATATATATATATATATATATGTATATATATATATATATATATATATATATATATATATATGTATATATATATATATACACACACACACACACACACACACACACACACACATGTAGTGGAGTTGAATCTCAGTCATACCTCTCAAACTCTTAGTGCAACAAATCTGTCCAAAGGCTGTCAGAATGGGGGGACAATGAGCCCAAACTAGGGACCTGTTTAAATATTGCCCTCATAAATGTAGAAAGTTGTCAGAGTAACGCAGTTTGTTTCAGCATACATATTCTGATAGCTGCAAGGTCTGAAAATGAAATGTATGTCATCATTTACTGACAGAAATCCCCATATCATCACAGTGATTTACCAGAGAAATGAGACTAATTTGTAAAAGAGACCAGAAATATGAGCAATAAACCTGGGCATCTTGAAACAATGCAGCCAGTTGAGAGGTATGCTCAGAACCCCTTACTGCAATGAATCTGGACCAAGGCTGACAAAGTGGTGGGTAGAAGGCATGAAAATGGGGACATATCTGAAATACTGGTGTAGATAAGCTGACACAGTTGCTGCAGTAACATCCTCCTGTCTTTTCTAACATATATTTAGTCAAATAGCCCAAGTATTTGAAATAGCAAATCCGCTATGGGTAATTACACATATATTTGCAAATATATCAGGAACTACAGGGATGTAACAGCACTGAAAAACAGACACCAGTGTGAAAGTGCATACCCACAACCAATATGACCATAGTCACAGTCGCATACTGGTAAGTCAAGTGAAAGTAAAGTATATGGACTGTTTGAACAAATACATCATTGTTTGCCAGTCACACACTAGCCCTACATATACTGCCCCAATTCTCAGTGTAGTCTGAATCCTGACCATGGTACAGGACATGTCTCAGTCTGCCCTACAAATACATACAGATAATAGACCAGCAGAAACTGGAGCAGCATGCACAGTCAGATAAAAAAGGAGCCATGACAATTACATCTACACCCCTGCATACACATCCCAAATAACACATGCACATGACATGTGTACAGAATCCTGACAGTCTGTTAACAATTCCCATACATACACAGACCTCACAGATGTAGTGTTCACCTCAGAATGTACAGGCTCAGGACTAATATCTATGGCCTCTTCCCTGAGATGTCTGTAGGTCTACTGCATCACTGGGATGGTAGCAGGAATGAAGGCAAGACATGATGATACTAAATATGCCTGAGCCTCATAGTGCATGACATATGGACAAAGCCTGATATCATTTGGGGACAGAGGCACAAACACAGGGGTAGATTGGACATATTGCTGTCATCAATTGAGACAGTTGCTGATGTTACTGGGTTTGGTGTAACATATCCTTTATGAGAAATATGAAGTCAGTAATACCAATGAATGTGAGTATTTACTGACTGCATTCCCCAGAGTCCCCGACTGCTTTTCCAAGGACAGCAACTCTCTGGGGAACAGACAAAACATAACAAGCAAACATGTGGCCAGTCTGTGGACAGCATGCCAGTGGAGAGGTATGTCAGAGACATATCACTTTCAGACATGCATTCACTCACTAAATGCATCTTAACACAAACCCTGTCAATGTTTCAACCACCATGTGTATAACAGCACTGATGACATAAAATCTGTACACATTTCTGGGGATATGTCCCTCATGTTGTTGGGCTGTCTCCAAATGTACTGTCCTGTGAAGTATTCCCCTCTACTGTCTGTGAATTGGTAGACCACCACCTCTGTAATGTCCCTCACACAGGCAAGTAAAAGGGACAAGGCCCACATGAAGGATGTCCCATATGTTGGAACTACCGGCAGTGTCCAGGCCCACAGCACAATACTATGTGGGCACCTACATAGTTGCATGACCTTAGCAATACCTGACATCTGCACATATGCACAGAGGACAGTCAGAAAGTAGATAGCAAACAGGTCATGCATTAGGATGAATATTTTTAAGAGTAGAAGTCTGAAACTGAAATATATGCCATTACTACATGACAGCAGTCCTCAATGACATGGCCAAAAAACATAGTACTCTACAGTTAATATAATAATATCATATTAATATCTAATAGGAGATACATGACAGCATACGGCTCAAACCCCAAGAACAAGATAGTGTAGTACTCAGAGTCCCAGCCTTGAATGCAGGGTGCACGGTTCAAGTACTACAATCTGCCATCTGCTTTTACATAGAAAAGCACTGATAAAAGTACTAATTTAATGATACAATGCCATGTCAAATCCAGAGCTGTTGGGCATGCTACACTTAAAGAAATCCCAATCCCTCAGAGACGCATGCTCCAGGGATCTAAACCTTGTCATCACAATGAACAAAACATGCTGGAGGGGATAGGTTCCTGACCCAGAGACTCCCCAGACTCTGGAATAGACTGCCTGTACATGTCAAGCAGAGCACCTCTTTGGCCCTCTTCAAACGGAACCTTGATGATTGGATGGGAGATAGGAAATTCACCCCAGGGATTACGTCAGTCACCCTGCTAGACAGGGGTCCAGGGAAGTAAATACTGTGGGATAAAATAGCCAGGGAATTGTTATAGCTAGGCTTATATAGGCCCTACGGTCGATAGCCTAGTACCAACTTATGAACATAGGAACAATATGTGTTAAATTATTTTTGTCAACCAGTGCACTGTAGCTGGTGTAACAAGCAAGTGTGAGTTCATATAACATGTGACACTACCCATGTATAAATAAAAATGTGATACTACCCATGTATACCCAAGTGTCTCATATAGTATAGTCACACCCCTTGCTACTGTAATGACAGCACATAGAAGCATGGTATGTACAGGAAATGAAATACATTTATTAAATAATATCATTACTCTGCTATGCTATAAGACTATAATGTGAGCAATGGTTACCAGAGCTGAGGTAAGCTTAGCAGGTGTAAGCATTGCTTCAATGTGAATGCTAAGCAGATTTGCACATTGGTTAGCATCACTGAGCAAAGCCTGTTGTTGTGTCTTTCGGCTTTTCCTGGTTAGCAGTCGCCACTGCGGAACTCCGGTCCGCTAATGATTGGTAGTTGATTTTTACGTGCCGAGTTACCAGCCCTGACGCACAACCTTCAACGAAGGCGAAGCCTACATGGTGTAAATGCTTATTCATTTAACAGTGTATTAGCATCACTTACCATAAAGTAAACTCACTTACAACTGATTAAAACTGCCTTAATCACCCTGTCTCCAGCAGCCACTGTTCTGCCCATCAACAAAATAATCAGCTCTGCTAAGTCTTGAACCAAGGACCCTGTATAACATATTGAAAGCAATTTACCACTACACCATCTGAGATGTAATACCAAATGCTGTTTTTTTCAAATATATCATACAATACAGGTATAGAATAGTAGGGAACAAATACCGTGTAATCAGTCATGTTTAGCATATATAAATATACATATATAGATATGTATGGTGATAGATAAATATTAATACATATATACATCAGATATACGGAGCTATACATATAAAACAAATATGTACAGAAAATATACATATATATTTAGTTATATCAACATATGTATAGATATCAAAAAAGGAAAATATATATATATATATATATAGATAGATAGATAGATATATCTATATATAATATATATAACACTATAGCTATATCTATCTACAGAAAATATATATATGTGTGGTGAAACATATATATGGAAATGATACATACTATATATATATATATATATATATATATATATATATATATATATATATATTTATTTATTTATTTATATATATAAAGGGATATATATATATATATATATATATATATATATATATATATATATATATATATATGAGTATTGGTAGAAACAGTTTTGAACTGTATACATAAACATCAGATGTATATGTGATATTTCTGAGATTCTAATATGCCCCGTGTGTAGATAAGCTGAGAAATTTGTACTAACACTGTTACTGCTAACATATATTAATGGAAATATCACAAGTCTGGAACTAAAGTACTCCTTATTATGTAGTGACCCCAACCCTCACATCATCCCACTGATGTGTCAGGAATACACAACAGTGATGGGGACCAGACAAAAGGTATTGACCACACAACTGTACATCCTATGAATATATGGACATAACAGAACAGTATGGAAACTGCACTGAGCTTCCAAGCACTGTCCACACAACGAGCAGACTGACGTAAGACTACCCAAGTCCAGCCCTGGGGCTCTACAAATACATTTGCAAAGATAACACATACTACAGGGATATTAGTATCTACTGATGGCATTCCCCAGAGTCCCCAACCAGAGCAGCCTGTACAGTCAGATAGAAAGGGTCCATGCCACTCACATGTACCCCCACCTTACACAACCCAAACAACATATACACACTATACTTCTACACAATCCTGACAATCTGTTAACAATGGCCAGAGATACATAGACACAAGCAAATAAGATCACAGGTGAGGTACCCCACAGCTGTCTTTGAGTGCAAACCGGAGACATCCACCAAGGCTCAAGTACTAAAACAGGCAATCACATTTTACATGGAAAAGCAGTGTTAAAAGTACTATTTTAATAGTAAAACGTGTGGTAAAGTATTTCTGTCACCACATTAGTGTAGCTGGTGTACAATGGAAGTGTAAGTGCATATAACATGTGAAACCATCCATGTTTATACAAGTGTCCCATACAGTATAGTCACACCGCTTGCTACTGTAATGACAGCACATATAGGCATGTTATGTAATGGAAATCATATGCATTTGCCCAGCAACAAAATAGGCAGGTCTTTAACCCAGGAACCTGTACACAATATTCACAGCACTTGACTACTAAGCCATCTGAGCTGCAGGATGTTTATAGGTTCATAGGTTCATAGGTAGGTACTAGGCTATCGGCCCAAGGGCCTACGTAAACACAGCCAACAAGGTTCCCTGGCTTATGCCACCCAAGAAAGTTATTTTCCTGTGCCATTGTTGAGCAGAGGCACAAAAGTGATCCCCGGGATGTATTTCCTATTTCCCATCCACTCATCAAGATTTTTCTTGAAGAGAGTTAATGAAGAACTTTGCTTGACATAGATGGGTAGCCTGTTCCAGAGTATGGGAAGTCTCTGGGACAGGAATCTATCCCTCCAGCATGTCCTGTTTATTGTGGTGACAAGGTTTAGGTCCCTACAGCATGTAGCTCAGAGGGATTGGGATTTCTTTAGGTGTAGCATGTCCAACAGCTCTGGGTTTGACATATGTTAGGTAGAGATTACCTCAGAGTAGGCAATATGCTACGGAGTAAAGCTGGAGTTTTTTGAGGCGGTCAGTGTAGGGCATTTGTTTGAGGCTGGTAATCCTCTTTGTAAGGTACTTCTGTGGCCTTTCCAACTGCTGCAGATGTCTTGTGAGGTACATTCCAAAAGGGGTGTTGTACTCTATAATGGGTCTAATGAGTGTCGAGTAGAGGGGAACAATGACCTCTTTTTTCCTGGATGAGAACCCTTTTATGATGAGGTGTGCCACGTAGAAGGACTTTCTGACTACTGTGGCGATGTGACTATCAAAGGGGAGACTACTGTCCACCTGGGACCCAAGGTCTCTTATCACACATTCATTGTTAAGTAGATTGCTGCCTATGTGGTAGTTCATGGGTACAGAGTTTTACCAAAGGGGATGACACTGCACTTTTTGTCATTGAGCTTGAGGCCATGGCTCTGACATCAGGCATCTGTCTCAGTGAGGTCCTTCTGTAGGATGTCCACATCATTTGGGGACTTGACTATGGCTCCTAGTTTGCAGTCATCTGTGAACTTCATTAGCTAGATTCCTTCTGTGTTAGCCTGTACTTCAGAGAAGTGGATACCAAACAGGAGAGGTCCCAGGATGGTACCCTGTGGTACTCCACGTGTCACTGCTTTGAGGTCAGATTTGGAGCCTGCAACTTTTACAGTGTGGGTTCTGTCAGTGAGCCAGTTGGCAACCCATCTTGTGACATAGGGATTTATACCTAGTTTAGTGAGTTTGATGTTTCTTCACACATATCATGCAGTACATTTGGTTTACCATAGGGAATGAACACTGTGGAATCAGTAATGATTCAAATGATACATATACATAGATATATCTACATATATATATATATATATATATATATATATATATATATATATATATATATACATATATAGAGAGAGAGAGTGAGAGATACATTATTTGTCAGTAAATTGCAGTGCTGTTACACCCCAGAACACCTCAGTACAAGTGTGGACCAAGCCAGATGACATGGTGGGACAATTCTATGGACATGAAAATGCATTGGTAATAATACAAAGGCACCCATGACACTGACATCTGCTGCCCCCCCTACACAGTACAACTAGGAAGTACACAGTGCACTGGTACAAAATCAGGATAGGCCATACACAGTGGCCAGACATACACTGAACCTTCAGCAATATAACTGAAATGACTGAAGATAGTATAATGGAAAACAGCCAGCCAGTAATCCATTCAATGTGTTTGCCTTCAAGTATTACATTACAAAACATACTTGCCTTAAATACAAGAAGCAATTAACACTTAATTATGTATTTAAGTACACATGGGATAAAGTATCAAATGTTACAATATAAATTGATGCTTTACATAACAATGGTTCTGTCATAAGTGTTTTATCAAACTCTGAAACAGATCTTTTCCATAAAAGTAACTTGTAACCCACTACCATCCCCATGGTGAAATGTATGAAAATTTACAGCTATAAACCTGTTGCCCCTTCTAATTAGTAATATCTCTCACATATTCTATCAGCCTAATATTAAAACATGCCTTATTATTCCACACACCGACCTCTTGCTTGTACAGGGTCCACATGTTGTCCAGCCTTTGCACTCATATGTATGGCCCCTACCCCACAACATGTGTGAGATTCCACAACATCACTGGGTTGACAGCAGGAATGACATCACTTAATAATGATAGACCATACCTATCAACCACTTACTGCATGACATCTGGACAAAGCCTGGCATATAAGTGGAGGACAGAGGCCCAAACACAGGGCCATATTTGAAATATTGCTGTTATACACTGAGAAAGTTGATGGTGTTACAGGGTTGGTTGCAACATATCTGTTCTGAGTGATATGAAGTCAGAAACACAAATAGATGTTGCCATTTACTGATAGCAATCAGCAGAGTATGCCACTGATTTGCCAAGGACGACACCTGTCTGGGAAACAGACCAGACATAACAGGGAAACCTCTGGCCATTATGGGGATAGTCCTACAGTTGAGAGCTATGCAGACACATAACTTTGTCAGACTGAAATCCATGCAGAACTTGCATGTACACACAAACTCTGTAAAACTAGCAGTGTTCAAACTATATAACAGCAATACTCACATTCTGTCCCTAACTCTGAAACCTTCTCCACCATTTAGTTGGCCTGTCTCCACAAGTCTTGTAAGAGTGATTCCCACCTGCTGTCTATAGCACTCTGTAGCTCACACACCTCCCAGATGTCTCCCTCACAAGCAAGGTAATGGGACAATGCCCAGATGAAGTACTCAATTATAGGAGTGTGTTGCCATGACATTGGCTACTGGAAGAACTACACAGCTGCTCTGCATGCAGTTAGCAAGTGGGGAACACCAGTTGGTGCACAGGCCATCACCTGGTCAAGAGCATTACCTACAAAAGGCAAGCTGCCACCTATTCAAACCATCTGTCTACTAGTACTTGAAAGTGAGCATACAAAAAGAACTTGAGCAACATATTGATATAACCCATTGCACCGTAAAAAAAAAAGAAAGGTATGTGAAACAAGTAAGCATGTAATTGAATGTAGTATGTTTTTCTAATAATGGGAAATAGGATTTTGAAAGAAATATGTCTCAACAAGACTTGCTGTAGTGAGGTCCTACTGAACAGCACCTATGGCCATAGCATCTGTCTCTCTCTGCTGTGACATAGAACACAGCTCAGGACCCTGACTCATCCCAGGAAAGGACGACTCACATATGATAACCACTGGACTGTCTGCCAAACACTATGACTGTGCCACTACTAGGCCAGCTACAGGGATATTGTACATATCCATATGTTAGCTGTGAATATGAGTATGATACACATTTGTCATGTAAATCTAAGAGAACTATATAGAGCATGTACATATTAAAGTACTGTTGCAGAACTGTTTCTTGAACTGCATGTGATATAGTGAATCCATACCATTCAACTGTACATTGTTCTGCTGGAGAATGAGCACAGTTGTGCCTGATATCTGTAGTCACATACACATGTGGTTGTGTAATGTCAGCCAAACCATTGGCAAGTCTGTGAGAAATGACATTGTAACATAATAGCCTAGTTATGACTGTTGGACATCATCCTTAGTAATCACTGTGATGTCAAAACCTACTGTGCAATCAACTTAATTATGTGTGTTGCAGCTATATTAATGTAGTGTCAATATTGATGTGCCTTAGCCACCCATGTATGTGTGCCATTGTCTAGAAGTCCTGATATAACAGGCTGAGAGGCACATGTATGTATGTGTATATTCAGCTGGAAGGCACAAAACAAATTACATGGGTTGCAAGCAGTCAAGTAAATTGGTTGTGCATGCTGTACATGTGTTCAATATCAGTTTCAGTGCATATAACATACATAAATGTATACAGCTACTGCCTGTTGCATTGCCCTGACACTGTTATGGGTACTAGAATAGGCATGATTATCAGGTTTTAATCAGAGAAGTGTCCAACTGTGTCATGAACCTCTGTCCATGCCTACCACTAACAGCTATATGAACACCTATATACAGTGGATATCAAAAGTGTACACACCCCTGTTGTAATGCCAGGTTTGTGTGCTGTATGAAAATGAGACCACAGATAATCATTTCAAAATGTTTCTGACTTTGAATGTGACCAATAACCTGTACAATTCGATTTGAAAACAAAGAAATGTGGTGGGGGAGACAATGTAAACATAACATATGTACTATATGCTGGTTGCATGCATGTACACACATGTCAAGTAATACCTTGTAGACACACCTCTTGGTGTAAGCACAAGATTCCATTTTCTTGGGTACACACAAACCATCAATTATAGAAACTCTGATTACCAATAAAGTTCAGCTGTCCTACTAGGATTTATTTGACAGTCACCCAGTTGCCTACTAAAGCAAAAGCCATGTTTTGCAAAGAGCTTACAAAGCCTTAAAGGAATCTCAGTGTGGAAAGTCATCAGTCAGGAGAAGAGTAGACCAACAGACCACAACACTGGATATACCATGGAATAAAGTGCAGACAGTCATCAAACAGTGGAGAACATATGGGATAACAGTGACACTGATAGCTGGACGTCCATCCAAAAGGGATGAAACGACAAGATGACAACTGGAGGCTAACCGGGGACCTACAGCAACAGTGAAGGAGCTGCAGGAATGTCTGCCAAGTCCTGGGTGTGTACCACATGTGTCAACAATCTTCTGTATTCCCCATATGTCTGGCCTATGGGCCAGGGTAGCAAGCCGGAAGCCTTTTCATACACAGAAAAACATCCAGGGCTGGAAAAACATTGCCAAGCACTGCATCAAGTCTCCCAAAAGCATGGTGGAAAATGTGTCGTGGTCTGATGGGACAAATGTTGTACCTTTGGCACACAATTCCAAAAGGTACGTCTGGCCCAAAACAACAATTTGCATCATGAAAAGAACAACCCCCCCACCCCAGTGAAGCATGGTGGTGGCAGTATCATGCTTTGGGGTTGCTTTTCCAAGGCTGGAACTGGACCTTTAGTTAAGGTGGAGGGAATTATGAACACTTCCAAATAGGAATCATCCTTGTCATAAAACCTATAGTCATCTGCTAGAAAGCTGAAGACAAAAAAGGATTCTATCTGTTAACATGACAATGACCTCAAGTGTTTATCCCAATCAACAAAGGAATGACATCACAAGATGTAAAGTGCAGTTTGGGCATGTGCATGCCAGTTTCCAGTCCTACATCCAAGAGTACATCTGTGTGTTGAACTGAATAGGGCTCTACACAAGAGATGCCCTCACAAACTGACAAATTTGTAGCACTGCGGCAAGAAAGGTGGGCAACTATTGGCAAGTACAGATATGCCATGATGTTAGACTCCAACCCAAGCTGAATGAATGCTGTAATCATCTCAACAGGTGATTGCACAACGTATCAGTTTAATTGTCTGCACACTCATTTAACCGACTTATTGTACAGATTTTTATTTGCATATGTTTTCACAGAACAGATTATTATGTTGTCAATTGAATTGCACAGGCAATAGGTCACATTAAATGTAGGAATTGTTTTGAAATGAGTTATTGTTGTGTCATGTTTCAATTTCACAAATACCAGGCATTGTAAGAGGGGTGTGTATACTTTACATCCACTTTAGCTGTATGGACTCAGCAGTACCATTCCTGTAAAACCAGCCTCTACCAAGGTAGAGTAATCCTCTTTGGTGGACAGCAGCAATACACAAACCACATAATAGGTTGCTATATTGGCTGTACTCAGACACATAGGTGCAGGCAACAATGTGGAAGCAAGTCCACCTCTATCTGAACAAGCATGTAAGTTCACAGGTGACTCCCTGTACAGCTGACTATGACTACAACTCAGACATATCCACACCACCAAGGCCAATCACAAGGGTGTCTCTACATATGTTGTCAGTCTCAGAGGCAACAACACAATTCACCCTGTACTGGTGGTAAAGCACACCTCATACACACATGCCATGGCTACAGGCAACCTGCATCAGACAGGTTAGGTGGGAACATCACCACCCTGCCCCCCATTTGTATAGCGGGATATGCACAGCAACTGCACCCCTCCCCTCATCAATGGTGAGCATGTACATATTGCCTACTGATGGCAACAACAGCAAGTCTCCATGGGGCCTGATAACATCCCTGTCTGCCTCCTACATGAACTCAGGCATGTGCTTACAGCTCCATCACACACTATAGTCAAACACAGCCTTGCCACCATCCACACCCCATCCATATGGAATATGGCCACTGTCATCCATCTACACAGAAATTAATGGGGAATAGAGGATTATGCAATTAAGTGTCCATCATTGGGGGGAATAGGACACATCAGGGCCAGGAGTGCAATGCAAGCTGATATTGTTGTGATAGATTAGAGGATTAGGGTGTAGTAGTGAGTAGTAGCGACTGATATCCACTGTTGATGTGCAATTTGACAACTGTATGAGGTCCTGTGATGTGTTCTCCTGTTTATATCTTCCAGGTGCAATGCAAAGGCCCAGACTGCCTGTTTTCACTGAGGCAGAAACAGCATCCACCATTGAAGCTGTCACCAAACAGCATGCAGTACTGTTTAGCAGAAGGCCACAAGATCTGCATAAGAGGACCGCCCTGTGGAGCGCTCTTGTCCACAGGATAAATGACGTCAGCCTGCATGGCAGAACACACGAGCAGGTTCGGCATCACGCTACTGACCTCATATGTCATGCCTGGCAAAGGGCTGCTGCTGTAGCAATGGACCACCAAGCCACAGGTGGGGGCTCAGCTATGCAGCCCCCACTGACACCCACTGAGGAGCTTCTCACCAACCTTTGTGCACCCACCTAAAGCATCCCACAGGAAGCTGAAGAAAGCATTGTGGAGTTGGGTTGCACCCACACAATGGATGAGGAGCGTGCAGGTAAGCCCCTAGTGCACATTACTAGAATACTGTTGCATATCTAGTTGTATATGTATAGTATCTACATGCATATGTCAGATAAGATAGTAGGTGTTGATGGTGTATAGTACTGCACAGAAGTGCACATCTATGGTGATGGGCAGCGTATTTTGTACTATTGGTGTTTGTACTGTTAATGTGCAGGAATGTTGCTTCCACTCTGTACCAAGGCCACATGAGAGTCTGCTGACAGTACCTCTCTCCCACAACTATTTAGGTCCCTCGGGCCAACATGTGGGACAGCAGCCTGTAGCTGGTGAGTATGGAATTGTTTTGTTGTGGTTTGCCAATACCCCGTGCATGCTAATGCAATGCTATTTGTCATGCACACAAATATCACACCTAGCCAGAAAGCATGATGTGCATGTTCACTTTTGTTGCTGTTAACTGCAGTTCATCACAGTGGTCACCATGGGGGCATATCTGAAGGATATGTAATATTCCTGTAGCATACCTCACAACCTATCAGTGCAAGATATCTGGACAGAGACCAACAAAATGGGGGGGACAAATGGGCTACAGCAGGGACATGCATGACATATTAATCTTATACAGTGGATACAACAGTGTACACACCCCTATTAAGATGCCAAGTGTTCCTGATATATATACGACAACAGATCACAATATTATATTCCATACCTTTTCCAACCTGTAATGTGACCATAACATGAACAATTAACTTGTAAAACAAAAAATATGTTAATGCACCAAATATGGGTATACAAACCCTACAATACACTGGGTGTATATGTGTGCACACCCTCAAAATAACATATTGTGGAGGCAGCTTGTGATGTACTGACAGCATGCACTTTACTTGGGTCCACGCCTGCCATCATGTACGGGGACTCAGTGTAACACTGACTAACAGACTGCTGTCCAGGCAGCATGTTCATGACATAAGGGTCTGCTGTCCAAGCAATATGTTCATGACATTTTCTCAGTTGCCTGGAACAGAAGCAGCCATGGCTTGCACACATCTTACAAAGTGTCAAAGGGATCTCATATATGAAAGGTATCAGTCAGGAGTAGGGTACAACAACATTACCACAGCATTGCATATACCATGGAACACAGTGCAGACAGTCATCTACAAGTGGATTGAGTATAGAACAACAGTGCTGTTGAATTAACCAGATGTTCCTCCAAAACAGATGGCAAGACATTTTGAGAACTGGTCAGGGAGGCTGCCAGGAGACATGCAGCAACACTGAGGACGGTTGCAGGAATCTCTGGCAAATACTTCCATGTACTACATGTGGCAACAATGGCCTGGATTCTACATAAGTGTGGCCTATGGGGTAGGGTAAGTAGACAGAGGCATTTACCCACACCATACATCATCCAGGGCTGTGTACAGGTAGCAAAACATATCAAGTCTCCCAAAGGCATGTGTTGCAATGTGTAGTGGTGTCATGAGACCAAGGTTGAAACCTACAGACAGTATACCTAAAGCTACGTGTGGTACACAAGCAACACCTCACTTCACCTGAGGACCACCATACACATGTTGAAGCTTGAAAGTGGCAGTGTCCAGCTTAAAGGTTGCTGTTCATTAGCTGGAACTAGTCCTGTAGACATGGTGGAGGGAATTATGAATAGTTACAAATAACACTCACGTGTGTGCCTAAGCCATCAAGCATCTGCAGTATGGCCGAGGATGGAGAGGGGTTTCAGCTTCCAACATGACAATGAACTGAAGCATACATCCAAAGCTAGCTATGAAACAATCAAGGTTATGAATTGGGCCAAACAAAGTCCAGACTCAGCACCAATAGTAAACCCCCAGTGTGACCTCCAAAGGCTGTGCACATGAGCTGGCCTTGCAATCTGATAGAGTTGGGTGACCTATGTAGGGAAGACTGTCCAAATAATGTCAAGGCAAGATGTGCCATGCTAATATACCCCTTCCCAGGAAGAGCTACTGCTGTAGTTCAATTAACAGATGCTTCAACCAAGCATTGGTTTAAGGGTTTTCATAGCTATGCAACCACAATATTGGATGCATCTGTTTCAGTATCTTCACAACTAACACATTTGTTTGTTTCTTCATTGGATTGCATAGGT